>NC_135237.1:44906714-45206714 GCF_051348905.1 Ranitomeya variabilis | reverse complement strand
AAGATCGCCGACCTCATGGCTGACCCCACACAGGGGTCGGGTCGGGTTTCATGAAACCCGACTTTGCCAAAAGTCGGCGACTTCTGAAAATGGCCGACCCGTTTCGCTCAACCCTACTGGTGACCTGTAGGGAAAGTTAGTGAGTTGCTGGCTGAGCTTCACTCAGGTAGTTGGTCTCTGGCAGGGGCGGGATCCTGTCAGAGATCGAGGAAGAAGGACACGGAGCTGTGCATGCCATGAGAGCTGCAGCTTCCAGAAAGAGACACTGAAGGAGAACTGTATTGCAGAGAGGGTGAAAGAAGTCGTAGCAAAGGAGTGGACACCAGGAGGGGATCAGCCCTACACAAGCTGCCTCCTTCTGAGGCGCAGCATCCCGAGGGAGCAACGATCCTTTATGCCTTGCTCCAGAGACCAGCAGGACAGCTAATTTCAAGTTATCTGTCCGCCCTACACCCAGGAGGCAAGGTGGCACCCCTTAGAGGCTGGGGCATGATAGAGTCCCTATAAACCGCCTCAAGCCACCGGTCATACGGGTTTGTCCTATCCTAACCAGGGTACAGAGAGAGAGAGACATAACATCTACAACATCTGTGACGACCTTATGAGAAGCTTAACTGTAAGGGACTACAACACTGCAGCGCTAGAGGAAGGCTACTGATTTCCACCTGAACAAGGGAACTCTGGACTTGCCTCCAAACCAGCCGGACTCTGCCTGCCCTGTGATCTGGTGCTCTGGACCGCGGATGCTGAAGTCTTCAGTAAAGGTAAAGAGACTGCAAACTTGTGTCCTCGTTCTTCACTGCGCCATTTATCATTCACCATCTACACACTGGGAAGCCCTGGGGATACACTTCACCTGTGGGAAGGTATACCATCTAGCTGCCATAATATCACCCCAGTGGACCCCTTAAAGCAGCGTCGGTCACCCTGACCGAATACCACAGGTGGCGTCACGAACATTTCCCCTTTAAAGACCTTTCCCTTTTACTCGGGCGTCCCAGGGCCACGGACTGGGTCAGCCACCGTGACATCCCCCTGTGAACCGAAGGACCCAGTACCGAGTACCCCACGGCCCCATGGGGGCGCTCCACAATGTATACCAGGATCGGCATGAGGGCCATGCCTAGCAGGATGGTAATGAGGGGGTCATACCAGGATAGGGATGAGAGAGCAATGCATATCAGGATGGGGATGAATGGGCCATGCATACCAAGATGGGTATGAGGTGACAATGTATACCATGATGTGGGGCCATGCATCCATGCATAACAGGATGGTAATTAGGGGGTCATACCAGAATAGGGATGAGAGGGCTATGTACACCTCGATTGGGGATATTCGTACAGAATTTACCACATTTTTTACCTCAGTTTTGTTCTATTTTCTTCCTCTAAAACCTAGATGCATTTTATGATCCGGTATGTCTTATAGTCTGAAAAATATGGTATATATCAGTGAGTACATGGTGGCTATAATACGGTTTAACGGCATTATATTTTATGGGGTGGGCTGCATTATATTCTATGGGGGAGCTGCGTTATACTAGAAGAGGGCTGCATTATATTCTGAGGGGGCTACATTATATTCTATGAGGGTGTTTGCATTAAATGGGGGGCTGCATTATACTATATGAGGGGGGCTACATTATACAATATGAAGGCTACATTATGCCATATGGCGAGCTACATTATATTCTATGGGAGGCTGCATTATACTATATGAGGGAGTCTGCATTATATTCTGTGAGGGGGGCTGCATTATATTCTATGAGGGGGCTACATTGTATTCTATGGGGGGCTGCATTATACTATATGAGGGGGTCTGCATCATATTCTATGGGGCTGCAATATATTCTATGGGGGGCTGCATTATATTCTATGGGGACTGCATTATATTCTATGGGGTGGCTGCATTATACGCTATGGAGTGGCTGCATTATACTCTATGGGGTGGTTGCGTTATAATCTATGGGGTGGCTGAATTATACTCTATCGAGGACTATGAGGTGCATTATACTATATGGGGCCTGCATTCTTCTCTATCAGGCCATGGGCAGTGCATTATTCTATGTGGAGGACTATGGGGAGTGCATTATACTATATGGAGGACTATGGGGAGTGCATTATACTAAACAAGCAATTACCTATTCATCAAGTGATTGGATTGGCTATGCTGGAACAAAAATCATTGTGATCATCTGCAGATATGCTGCTGATATGATACTGTATAGAGACAGATTGATCTGCTAGTGATCATTCTGTCCCCATCATTGTTCCTCAGCTGGTGTAAAGAGGCCGGGAAACAAGCATCGAATGACTTCAAAATTGTCGATCACACTGGTTTAGCTGCCTGAAATAAGCATATGTGTGTGATGGTGCAATATGTTAGCATTTGGGGCCCCATTTTAAACTTTTGCCCAGGGCCCCACTTTGCCTAAAAGCGGCCCTGCCAATCAATAAACTAAGTAAGGTGGATACCAAGTGATGCATCCAGCCCCAACACACACAGGTCTCACACCTCTTGGGCTGGCGAAGATGATATCCAATGGAACACTGTGGCCTCTTTTGCTTCACTATATCAGATGTAGGATTTAGCAGCTTCTTAGTTATGCTGCAATTAGGTAGTTTAATAGCATAAACATTCAACAGATAAATCTTCCACAACATGCTGCAGTTGTGTTTTTTTTCTAATGGCTCTAGAAATTGCAATTTACAAAGCATATTGGCCCATTGCTCTTTAAAGGGGTTGTGCAGTGAAAACAAGTCATCATCACCTTTCCAAAGGATAGGTGATAACTTATTGAGCGGTGGTGGACTCGACCAGGGTAGTACTGCTAATAGCAGCAGACCATGTGTACCTTATAGGGTCCGTGAGTCAGGGAGCACAGTATAGGCAGAGACCAGAGCAGCAGGGGAATGGGGAGAGGTGAGTAGTCTTTTTTTATTTTATGAATGAATATGGGGATGTCATTCTGTATGGCCATCATAAGGGGATGTAGAGAAATCAACTATATGTCAGGGTAAACTGTGTGGAGGACTGTGTGGGGACACTCTACTGTGTGGGGGTCAGTATACTGTGTGGAGGGATGTGTTGGAGCCACTTTACTGTATGGAGGCCATTATACAGTGTGGGGTGCTATGGGGGAACATTATTCTGTGTGGAAGGCAGCGTGGGGCCATTATAAGTTGTACAGGGCTGTTTGTAAACTATTATATTGTGTAAAGGCCATCACACTGTATATTGGGACAGTTGGGGGGCAATAATACTATGTGAAGGACTGTATAGAGCCATTATACTGTATGAAAGGCTGTGTGGGGCCATTATGCTTTATGGTGGTCCATTTTGAGGCCATTATACTGTGTGGAGGCATTATACAGTGTGGAGACCATCATACTGTATGGTGGGACTGTTGGGGTCAAAATACACTGTTTGGAGGGCTGTATGGATCCATTATACTGTGTGTGGGGCAGTGTGTGGGCATCATACTATGCATGTGGAGGAATTCGCTGTGGAGGGATCAGGTTGTGTTTGAGGGGCATTTTTGTTGGCATCATACTTTATGAGGGTCATGAAAGGATTATCGTAGTGGATGAAAACACTAAGGGGTTTCAAGGGGCAAAATTACTTTGTAAGTGCTGTAATGCACATACCTCTCTCAGGCAATATACTGTACACCCTTCTGTGACTAGGACTATGGATAGTGACCCTGTTTACTCCTCCAAATATATATATATATATTATTATACATTTTTATAGCATCATTTATTCCATGGTGCTTTACATGTGAAAAATGGAGCAAATATAGACAAATACATTAAACATGAGCAAAAAACAAGGCACACAGGTACATAAGGAGGGTGGACCCTGCCTGCGAGGGCTCACAGTCTGCAGGGGATGGGTGAGGATACACTAGGAGATGGTAGAGCTGGTTGTGTGGTGGTTCAGTAGGTTGAGGATCACTGCATGATATCTATGTCCTGGGTCCAACCACTGGATAAAATTATAAAATGGAGCGGCAGCGCACATGCTCAACCGCCAATACATTCATTCCTTATGGGGCTGCCGAGTGCTGCGCTCTTCCTTTTCCAGCAGCCCCAGAGAGGATGAACGTAGTGGTAGTCAGGCATCCGATCTGCTGCTCCATTTTGGCACGGGGATAAAGGTACCTCATCAGGGACAAAAATGATCCTTGTAGCCGATGACTGCAGAACCAGCGGTCAGACCAATGTAAGGAGATGGACAAATGGAAGATTTCCACTGTTAATATATAACAGGGTGTTTGCAAGTAAGTGCCACCATCTAGAGGCTAAAGATTGCAGGACAAGAAAAAGTGAACAGAATTGCATCAGTCGGAACTGTATAAGGAAGCACATGGTTTGCAAGGGGGAAGAGATTGGAGGAGACATCAGGTCTAGTGATAGCTGTGGCACAGTTACTAATTATAAAAGGCCCAGAAGGACAGTGAAGAGAAGTCAGCACCATAACCTGAAGCAAGACGGATGTGCGGTGTTGTGAGGTTAGCTTATAACTGCCATTACGAGTGACCAGACCTGAGTGAAGAATTCAGTGACCGGAATCAAGTGAAGAATCAAGTTACAAGATCCGAGTAGAGAACTGACTGACCAGGCTGGAATCAGAACTGAGTAGAGAACAGAGTGACCAGACCGGAGCCAGAACTGAGTGAGCAGGACAGGAGCCAAGAGAAGCGAGCAGATCATGTTAGTGGGACATTTGTGAGATTCACGACTTGAGGTGCAGAAGTACGGTACACGGAGGACAGAGGATGCGCTTCAGGTGATGGAGGTGGCCAACTTTTGTTAGAAATGACTCATTAAGAAGGAACTTGTGGCTTAACGGTGTAGTAGCAGAGGATCCCGTTAGGGCCTGGACAGCTTGTGTCATTACCACCATTGTGTCATTACCCCTCTGTTCTACTCACTGAGCCTGCAGCGGCAGGATCCTGCCGCTTCGGTAACTGATCGCACGTCCTCACGATCAGTTAAAATCTGTTGCCATGCAGGAGATTCCTCCCGCACGGCAACAGTTAACAGCCGCCAGCCAATCACAGGTCAGCAGTTGATGTCAGCGCGCACGTCGCCGACGTATGACATCGCTATCATACACCGGAAAGACGTTGCGTGCCTCAGCCGAATCGTGGGTGAGGACATCGCTGGAGCTCGGTCAGGTAAGGAAAAACTTTTTTTTGTTGTAAAGCCGTGGTACAGGGCACATTATACTGGTATGGGGGTGCATTATACTACTATGGGGGGAGGGGTTGCATTATACTGCTATGGGGCTGCTGCATTATACTGCTACGGGGCTGCTGCATTTTATACTGCTATGGGGCTGCTGCATTTTATACTCCTATGGGGCTGCTGCATTATACTACTATGGGGCTGTAGGGGACAGGGACCTGGTGAGCTGTGCAGACGGGTGGAACCATTGTTGCCGGGAGTCGGGGTTCCGGGGGACGGATTTGAGGGGTGCATGGGAAGCCAGGCTCATGTGACAGGAGGCAGAGTGACGCAGGGAGAGGAGAGGATAAAAAGCAAAACGCGCGAAAGCAGGGGCAGAGAAGCGCGGGAAATCTCTGAGGAGAGGAAACTGCAGCGCAGTTGCTGTGAGTGTGCAGGCCGCAGTGAGACTTGCAGGAAGCAGGGGGAAAACGTGCAACAGACACTGCGGGCAATTACTGGAGCCCCCAAAAAGAGACGCATTCGTCGTCAGCGACCCCCCAGGCAGAGGGGTAGTGCTGACCAGCTCAGGGACAGTATTACCGCGCTCCCTGAGAACACCTTGCCAGAGAGTGCTACAGACTCGCATGGTTTCGTCTCAGCTGTGACTGATACTGATTATTCTCCTAATCCTCCTCAAAAAGACTCTTCTCTGGACTGGGAGGCTGTTACCTCGGATCAACGTCCGCCTGCAGGAGGGAACGCAGCACCGCAAAAGACATTCTGGACTCGACTCTACGCCTGGGCCCATCGCCAGAAGACACCTCCTTCCTCCGCCATCAGGACTACGGCGTTGTCGGAGCCTCCCCGTCAGGACTACATCGCTGAACCAGCACTGATAAGTGACCGTTGTTGACTTTATCTTAGTAGGGAGTCACTAGTGAGGCGCTGCCGCGTTCTACGGGTGTAGTTCAGGGCGGCCATATAATAATTGGGATTTACTGCGAGATTGTGTTCTTGTATATAAGTTCCCTGCGTGGAAAACGTTTGTTATCTTTTTGGTTGGAAGTTAAAAAGAAAGTTAAAAACGCTATTTGCTTTCTGGCTCCTATTTGTCCCTGCATCCTTCTTTACCTGCGGTCTCTACATTTGGCGTAGTCGGCAGGATGCAGGATCCAAAGAAGGAGCCAGAAGATACGGAGGATGGGGCTGGGCCTAGAGCTTCTCTCTCATTGGGGGCCATGTTAAACAATTTGCCCAAGTTTAATGGGAGCAACATGTTGTTGTGGAGCTGGACCGAGAGGATGAGGGGGCTGTT
The DNA here is from genome assembly GCF_051348905.1 of Ranitomeya variabilis. NCBI lineage: Eukaryota > Metazoa > Chordata > Amphibia > Anura > Dendrobatidae > Ranitomeya > Ranitomeya variabilis. The sequence goes on along the minus strand of NC_135237.1, from coordinate 45,200,222 downwards.
GAGAATGCGTCCTATGACCCCGGCCCTGGAAGCTGAGGTAGCCATTATGGCATTAGACGGAGAGGCCCGAGATTCAGTGATGTTGAGACCCCCCACAGAGCGGAATACTTTTACCGGGGTGTTACATGTGTTAGAGGGGACGCACGGGGATCCCACCGACGTGGGAGAGCTGCGGGCCCGGTTGTTTGGACGGCGACAAAAAGAGGGCGAGACTGTCACTCAGTACATGAATGCTCTGCAAGAGCTAAACATTGCAATCGTGCGGAAAGATGGTATGGGGATGGGACATGTCGACGTGACCCTGCGCGACCAACTGGTGACGGGACTGCGGGATGAGTTGACCAAACAGGCTCTACGTGAACGAGTGCGGGTCGACCCGCGCCTGACTTTCTCCGACATAGGCAATGAGGCCCGCACCCGGGAGCAAGAGAGGGGGGTGACGGTCCTGACAGGAGAGGCTCGGGTTATCCAGACCGCTGCACCAGGAGGGGGTGAGCCGTCGTGGGTTCAGGAGATGCGACAGGAGCTCAAACAAATCCGAGACGAACTGGCCGAAGTAAAAAAAAAAAATGCGCGAAGCCCAAGGGAGCTACCCCGGGGGCAAGGGTCTGGGAGTCCAGCTCGTGGCGCTCGTTCAGGATATTATCCGGTCTCCGGTGCTTGCTATGGTTGCGGGGAGGCAGGACATTTCGCACGGGAGTGCTCCCGGAGAGGGAGGGCCTCGTCACGGCGGGCGTTAAACTAGAGGACTCCGAGCTAAGGGGACGACGCTCGGAGTCAGAATCCCCGCGGATGGGTGGTGAAAGTCCCGAAAATTTGGTTGCCAGCTGCCCCCTGGTTTGGGCAGAGTTTGAAGGGCGGGCTGTACGTTGTCTGGTGGACACCGGATCTCAAGTCACGACTATGCCCGAGGCCTATTTTAGAAAACACTTCCCTGTGTCAGTCAGACCCCAATGGGGCCCCGTAATCCGGTTGCAGGCCGCCAATCAGCTGCCCATCCCAGTGGAAGGGGTCACCTGGATGCAAATATCTTTATGTGGGAAAGACCTGGGCCGCCGGGGGGTTGTGTTGACACGGGGGGATCCCAGCCCACAACATATCGTGACTTTGGGGATGAATGTATTGAAGGACTTTGGCAGTTTGCTGTTAGGGGAGACCACACAAGAGACACTCAATCAGTGGGGGACCAGTACACCTCAAGGCTCCGTGTTCAGACAGTTAGTGAGGGAAGTCCGTGTGCAAGAGACCTTTCAGGAGGGAGACATACTAGGGAAAGTAATCACCTCCCCGACAGCAGAAGTGACGTTTCCCCCAGGACAGACTGTTATATCCCTGCCCATCCGAGCTCGCATCCCTCTGGAAGGAGTGCAAGTGCAGGTTGAGCCCACCTTTACGTCCCCTTTGCCCACAGGACTGCTGGTGGCCCGATCTCTGGCTACTGTTAAAAATGGGGCCGTACCAGTGCGATGTGTGAATGTGGACGAACACGATGTCGTGCTACGGGTCCGAAGTGAGATGGCCAAAGTGTTACGACCGTTAGAAGTGATGCCTCCTCCAGATACTTTACAGTTAAAGGTGGATTCCCCTGATCCCTGGATGGTCAGTGTCCGGTCTACACAGGATCCTGAGCTGATAGCGTTACGAAAAGGTCAAACTATTCTGGAACATATGCGAGCAGAATTACCGGGTCTGGATCCATCCCAAGTCTCGCGAGTGCAGCGGCTCCTTGGACACTATGCTGAAGTGTTTGCGCAACATGAAGATGATTTTGGCTGTACCACGGCCATCGAACATGGAATTCCGACCGGAGATACAGTGCCCATCAGGGAGCGGTACAGACAGATTCCCCCGCAGATGTACCAGGAAGTAAAGACGTTGTTAGGCCAGATGCTACAAAAGGGAGTGATCCGCGAGAGTCAGAGCCCGTGGGCTGCCCCGATCGTGCTGGTGCGGAAAAAGGACGGCACGCTCCGGTTCTGTGTGGACTATCGTAAGCTAAATGCATGCACCGTCCGAGACTCTTATCCACTTCCCCGTATCGAGGAGTCTCTCTCCGTGCTGGGTCGGGCCAAATATTTTTCCACCTTAGACCTAGCCAGCGGATACTGGCAGGTCCCGATGACAGAAGCAGATCGTCCTAAGACAGCGTTCATCCTTCCCATGGGACTATTTGAGTTCAATCGAATGCCGTTTGGGCTGGCCAACGCTCCAGGCACCTTCCAACGATTAATGGAGCGGTGTCTGGGGGATTTGAACTTCGAGGCCACTCTCATTTATCTGGATGACATCATCATCTACGCCCCAACATTCGAGGAACATCTGTGCCGACTGGAACAGGTACTAGACCGGTTGCTGAAATACGGGCTTAAGGTGAAGCCCCAGAAGTGTCACTTGTTCCGGGAACAGATCGAGTACCTGGGGCATGTGGTGTCCGCCGAAGGAGTCCGGCCATCGCAGGAGAAGATTGCTGCAATCCAGGAGTGGCCCACACCGGAGACCGCTAAAGATGTACGGGCGTTCTTGGGCCTCGCTGGGTACTACCGGCGCTTCGTGAAGAATTTTGCTCGCCGTTCTCACAATCTGCAAGTCCTGCTGAAAGGAAGCTCCCCCAAGGAACGGGGAAAGAAGATACAATGGCAGGAGCCACAAGAAGCAGCGTTCCGGGACTTGAAGACAGCTCTCATGGAGCCGCCGGTGTTGGCTTATGCGGACTTTTCGCAACCGTTCATCCTACACACCGACGGCAGCTCTCAGGGATTGGGGGCTGTGTTGTCTCAGGTTCAGGATGGGCGGGAGAGAGTGATCGCCTATGCGAGTCGGTCTCTTCATGACTCTGAGTTGAACCCAGACAATTACAGTTCTTTCAAGGTGGAGCTGCTGGCCGTGGTGTGGGCTATGACGGAGCGGTTCGCTGAGTACCTGGCCGGTTCCGAGGTGCTGATACGCACGGATAACAACCCATTGGCACATCTGGAAAATGCGAAATTGGGTGCCCTAGAACAGCGCTGGGTAGCCCGGATGGCCAAGTACAGATACCGTATCCTTTACAAGCGAGGAGCGGAGAATGTTCATGCTGACGCATTATCTCGTCTGCGGAAAAATCCCCCAAGAACTAACCGAGATGAGGAGCTGGAGGGAGAAGAAATCCCCTACGCCATCGGGGGCGCTGCTCAGACGGCTGTGAGCCGGGAACAGACCGGGAACGGAACGGCTGCAGGACTGTTGGTTCAGAGTCGGGACGAATGGATACGGCTACAACAGGAAGACCAGGAACTAGCTCCATTGCGACAGTGGATAACGAATGGTCTATTGCCCGTGAGAACCCCTGGACAAATTCTCCCGTCAGATCTGAACCTTCTTCTGCGGCAGTGGGAGCGCCTAACTCTTCAGGACGGGCTCTTATGCCACTTAACCATGGCTCTGGCAGATTCTGAGCCGACCTGGCAGATGGTCTTACCAGGGCCTGTGGTGGCCGCAGTTGCTAAAGAAGCTCATGAGTCCGGGGCACACTTCGGAGTGAAGAGGACGTTTAAGTGGCTGCAAACTCGGTTCTATCATCCTCGGCTGCTTGCGGAAGTACAAACTGCCTGTAGACAATGTCGACAATGTGAGCTAACCAAGTCACCGGAGGAAAGGGCGCCTGTGCAGAGCATCACGACGTCTGCCCCTTTTGAAGTATTAATGATAGACTACATTACCATTGGAGCAGCGCATCAAGGCTACGAACACTGCCTCGTTATGGTAGATCATTTTTCAAAATTCGCGGTAGTCATCCCTACCCGTGATCAGACAGCTGAGTCGGCGGCGAGCGCTATCTGTAAGAACTTTATTCAAGTTTACGGCTGTCCGAGGCGAATACATTCGGATCAAGGCGCCTGTTTCTTGGGCAAGGTCATGGAAGAGCTGCATCGCCTCTACGGCATTGATAAGTCACGCACCACACCGTATCATCCCCAGGGAAATGGGGCTTGTGAGCGGTTTAACCGGACTTTGCTTCAAATGCTGCGTGCGCTAGAACAAGATCAGAAGGCCCGCTGGCCGGAGTACGTGTCTGACCTAGTGTGGGTCTACAACAATAGAGTTCATCAAGTCACAGGACGCACCCCGTATGAAGTGGTCTTTGGGCGCCCAGGAAAAGGCATGACAGATCTGGAACTGTCTTCGGAGGAAGAAGGCCCCCGAACAGGGATGGCTTCGTGGGTGCGTGATCATCGGCATCGGCTGCAGACCTTACACCGACTGGTACACACTCGAATTCGGGAAGTGGAGCATCGGAGCACCCCTACAGCAAAACCCCCAGAGTTCCGGCCAGGTGATCGAGTACTCGTTCGAGAGCAAAGACCGCAAAACAAGTTAGACCATCGTTGGGAAAAAACACCCTATCGGGTGCTTCGCCGTATAGACCCGCATGGACCTGTATATGAAGTGCAGTCTGAGGCCCTCGGAAGTACAGGTACTCGCATTCTTCATCGCAACATGCTCCGGTTGTGTCGCTCTGTTGACTCGGACATCCCGGAATCCGCAATCAGGGAAGAGCCACCTACGACTGAGTCCCCCAACAACCATTGGTGGGATGAAGAAGATGATGAAGAAGAAGAACGGCGTCAAAATACTCCCCCTATCTCGACTACTACACTACCCCTGATCAGTCACCCTTCCGCTGACGACATTCCCCCAACACCCCCTACACAAGGACCCGAGCCACGACGTTCTGAACGTTCTACTGCCGGTAGACCCCCAACTCGCTACAGTCCTGACTTACACACTAGACAGACCCAAGTGTGGAACAATCCATCAGGTGGGCGACCTGTCAGTGCGAAGGCCTCGCCCAGGGACTGGCGAGCATACAGGGTGGGGGAATGTAGGGGACAGGGACCTGGTGAGCTGTGCAGACGGGTGGAACCATTGTTGCCGGGAGTCGGGGTTCCGGGGGACGGATTTGAGGGGTGCATGGGAAGCCAGGCTCATGTGACAGGAGGCAGAGTGACGCAGGGAGAGGAGAGGATAAAAAGCAAAACGCGCGAAAGCAGGGGCAGAGAAGCGCGGGAAATCTCTGAGGAGAGGAAACTGCAGCGCAGTTGCTGTGAGTGTGCAGGCCGCAGTGAGACTTGCAGGAAGCAGGGGGAAAACGTGCAACAGACACTGCGGGCAATTACTGGAGCCCCCAAAAAGAGACGCATTCGTCGTCAGCGACCCCCCAGGCAGAGGGGTAGTGCTGACCAGCTCAGGGACAGTATTACCGCGCTCCCTGAGAACACCTTGCCAGAGAGTGCTACAGACTCGCATGGTTTCGTCTCAGCTGTGACTGATACTGATTATTCTCCTAATCCTCCTCAAAAAGACTCTTCTCTGGACTGGGAGGCTGTTACCTCGGATCAACGTCCGCCTGCAGGAGGGAACGCAGCACCGCAAAAGACATTCTGGACTCGACTCTACGCCTGGGCCCGTCGCCAGAAGACACCTCCTTCCTCCGCCATCAGGACTACGGCGTTGTCGAAGCCTCCCCGTCAGGACTACATCGCTGAACCAGCACTGATAAGTGACCGTTGTTGACTTTATCTTAGTAGGGAGTCACTAGTGAGGCGCTGCCGCGTTCTACGGGTGTAGTTCAGGGCAGCCATATAATAATTGGGATTTACTGCGAGATTGTGTTCTTGTATATAAGTTCCCTGCGTGGAAAACGTTTGTTATCTTTTTGGTTGGAAGTTAAAAAGAAAGTTAAAAACGCTATTTGCTTTCTGGCTCCTATTTGTCCCTGCATCCTTCTTTACCTGCGGTCTCTACAGGGCTGTTGCATTTTATACTCCTATGGGCCTGCTGCATTTTATACTCCTATGGGCTTGCTGCATTTTATACTCCTATGGGCTTGCTGCATTTTATACTCCTATGGGCCTGCTGCATTTTATACTTCTGTGGGGCTGCTGCATTTTATACTCCTATGGGGCTGCTGCATTTTATACTCCTATAGGGCTGCTGCATTTTATAGTGTTATGGGGCTGCTGCATTTTATACTCCTATGGGGCTGCTGCATTTTATATTGATATGGGGCTGCTGCATTTTATACTGCTATGGGGCTCCTGCATTTTGTACTCCTATGGGGCTGCTGTATTTTATATTGATATGGGGCTGCTGCATTTCATACTCCCATGGGGCTGCTGCATTTTATACTGCTATGGGGCTGCTGCATTTTGTACTCCTATGGGGCTGCTGTATTACACTATATATGACTATGGGGTGCATTATACTACTATGGAGGACTATCTGGGTGCATTATACTTTATAGGATGACTATCAGGGTGCATTATACTTTATAGGAGGACTATGAGGTGCATTTTACTACTATGAAGTACTATGGGGTGCATTATACTTTATCGAGGACTATGGGCTGTGCATTATACTTTATGGAGGACTATGGAGATGCATTTGATTATACTATATGGATGACTATGAACTGTGCAGTATATTATATAGAGGACTATGGGGGTGCATTATATTATAGGGAGGACTATGGAGATGCATATGATTATACTATATGGATGACTATGAACTGTGCAGTATATTATATAGAGGATTATGGGGGGTGCATTATATTATAGGGAGGACTATGGAGGTGCATTATACTTCTTATATGGATTATATGGATTCACATGTAAAGCGCCATGGAAAAAATGGCGCTATAATAATAAATAATAATAATAATAATCCCCATGACTTCTGTGTGAGCCCCTGATGAGTATAATGGCTTATTTTCTTTTATATATTACAGAACAACGGCAGAACGGGGGACAAATATACACCAGGATGGGGCACTGGATAAGGGACATATAACAGAATGGGCAATATATACACCAGAATGGGGTCAGGATAAGGCACATATATACCAGAATGGAGGGTGTATATATATATATATATATATATATATATATATATATATTATACAGGATGGTAGGGGGCCCAGTCCAAATCTTGCACTGGGGCCCATCATGATAGGGTAACACCGGTGACAGTAAAGAGCTGACTGTGATGAAGCATATAACCGAGTAATAGCATAGAGACACTTTTATCTACACTGTGTTCCACATTATTATGCAAATTGGATTTAAGTGTCAGAAAGATTTAATTGTTTTGTTTTTCAAATAAACTCGTGGATGGTATTGCGTCTCAGGGCTCAATGGATCACTGAAATCAATCTTAAACACATGTGATCATTGGTTTTCCAGGTGATTCTAATTAAAGGAAAACTACTTAAAAATGATGTTCCACATTATTAAGCAGGTCACAGTTTTCAAGTAACATGAGAAAGAAAAAGGATCTCTCTGCTGCTGAAAAGCATCAAATAGTGCAATGCCTTGGTGAAGGGATGAAAGCAATAGAAATTTCCCGAAAACTTAAGCGTGATCATCGTACTGTTAAGAGATTTGTGGCTGTATCTGAGCACAAATGTGTTTGTACTGGTAAAGGCATAATGAGGAAGATTTCTGCCAGGCAAGTTCATCGGATTAAGAGAGCAGCTGCTAAAAAGCCATTACAAAGCAGCAAACAGATATTTGAAGCTGCTGGTGCCTCTGGAGTCCCTCGAACCTCAAGGTGTAGGCTCCTTCAAAGGCTTGCTGTTGTGCATAAACCTACTATTCGGCCACCCTTAAACAGTGTTCACAAGCAGAAATGGTTGCATTGGGCCCAGACATACATAAAGACTAATTTCCAAACAGTCTTGTTTACTGATAAGTGTTGAGCAACCCTGGATGGTCCAGATGGATGGTGTAGTGGATGGTTGGTGGATGCCCACCATGTCCCAACAAGGCTGCAACGTCAGCAAGGAGGTGGAGGAGTCATGTTTTGGTCCGGAATCATGGAGAAACAGCTGGTGGGGCCCTTTAAGGTTCCTGAAGGCGTGAAAATGACCTCTGCATTGTATATAGCGTTTCTGACTGACAACTTTCCTCCATGGTATAAAAAGCAGAAACGTGCCTTCAGGAGCAAAATCATCTTCATGCTGACAATGCACCATCTCATGCTGCAAAGAATACCTCAGAGTCATTGGCTGCTATGGGCATAAAAGGAGATAAACTCATGGTGTGGCCACCATCTTCCCCTGACGTCAACCCTATAGAGAACCTTTGGAGTATCATCAAGCAAAAGATCTATGAGGGTGGGAGGCATCACATCAAAACATAAAAGAGAAAGGAGTACCAGATCACCCATAATAGTTAAAATATAATATGTGGTCAGACGTAGCCCCAATACGCATTTCGCGTAAGCTTCCTCAGGGGACCGTCCTGGTTGGTTTTTGTCTGTGTCCTTCACAATTTTATGTATTTGTCCATAAATATATATATTTTATACTATTTTGTATAGTGCATGTTACATGATTTTAGATTTATTCATAATAAATATTATATTTTAACTATTATGGGTGATCTGGTACTCCTTTCTCTTTTATGTCAATATCCTTTCTGGAGTATGTGTTGTGCCTGTTTTTGACAGTGCTGATTTTTTATCAAGATTTCTGGGTTTTTTATTTGTAATCACATCAAAACAGCAGCTCTGGGAGGCTATTCCAACTTCATGCAAAGAAATACAAGCAGAAACTCTCCAAAAACTCACAAGTTCAATGGATGCAAGAATTGTGAAGGTGATATCAAAGAAGGGTCCTATGTTAACATGTAACTTGGCCTGTTAGGAGGTTTTGGAGTTAAATAGCTTTTTTGTTCAGTGAATGTGACCTCCTAATGCTGCAAATTCCACAAATGAGCATTTTCAGTTCTTTAAAACATATCAAATGTTTAGAAATTCTACTGTGCATAATAATTTGGAACAGTGCATTTTGAGTTTTTATTCATTTTGGAGATTATACTGTTATCATTGGGAGGTTTCTTCAATAAAATTTGATGTATACTCTAATGGGTGATTACTTTTATTGGACTGACTGTCATTTGCACCGACCATTTAGGAAAATCCGATAAAAATGTAATTTGCATAATAATTTGGAACATAGGGTATTGTAAATGCTTTATGCCTTGTATGATAGAATCTAATTGTTATAACTGTTACCGCTGCTTCTATCCGAAGAAGTAACTTACGTTTAAATTGCAAAACATTTTATTGCTCTCTAATAATCTAACTTTGTTCAATTTTGTATCCGAATCATACAAATTGTCGTATTGAGTAACAATAGTCTTTGGTTAAGATACCGCTGTGCATCCTCCACCGATCAGTGAGCTATCACCTATCATGTGGATAAATGATAACTTTTCACCTTTAATAGCTCCCCGTTGAGCTTCCCCTATAAGTAGCCATCCACCAGTAATTGTGATTCGTGTAACATAGTGGTTCACTCCCTTACACAAAAGGCCCATGTCTGAGCAGTCACAGTGAAATGATTTCACATGCTAAGATAAGGTTTCCCAAATAAAGTATTTATTGAACAAGTTGGTAACAATCTTCCCAAGTCTTTGCACCATTATTCCAGATCTGACTTGTAAGCCATACTGTCCACCACACCAATAGTCTTCTTCACTAGACATTGTTAGGTTCATAAGAATGTTGTAGGACACAGATATATTACTCTGTACAATATAATACAATAAAACGTATATAAATCATCCATAATTATACAACACACAATGTGATCATATTTGCATATTGACGAGCGACAGCAAATCCGATCTGTCCTTTATTGGCAGGCTGCAGAGAATGCCAGAGCCGGAGGCTTGTTTGGCTTCTATCTTCCAGAAACGGCGCCACTGTGATGGTTTGTGGAATTGAGGATACAAGAGCTGTTATAAGGAGTCTTCGTACTGTACTTGAGAAATACTTTCATTTTTCCGTTGATATGGATGGAAACATACACTCACATGTGACTAATAAAATACAAGATGAGAACTAAAGATACCCAAAATAGAAGAAATGTACGTAACTCTAGAACTTCATATTGAAAAACATATAATAGAAAAAGAGTATAAGTGCCATGTAAACTTTCAATATTAATCTTTATTATATAATATTAAAAGCAGAAACAAATCAAGAAGAAAATGCAAATACCAAATCAGAGGCTGCAATACCATATATTACTACTGAGGACGTGACCTACACGAACAGTGCATTGGGGCGGCAGGAGCACCGGCATCACACCTTGTCCTCCTATGTAAATCCCATAATTATAATTGTACTGGACACTATATGCACACTATGCAACAGCACTTTATATTTAAAAAACACTTCTTTGTATTCTAATTAAATTGACAATAGGATTTTATTTAGGGTAAAATATGCAATGAGATCTCCCCAGACTGTTATATGGTATTGCAGCCTCTGATTTGGTATTTGCATTTTCTTCTTGATTTGTTTCTGCTTTTAATATTATATAATAAAGATTAATATTGAAAGTTTACATGCTACTTATACTGTTTTTCTATTATAGTAAAATACAAGCTCGGCAGGTTAATTCCAGAAAATTAGAAAGAAAAAAAAAGCAAAATAAAAACTCGTGTGAGGACCTTGTCAAACACCTCCCAATATCTCAGCTTCCAGTACACTTAATAATAATAATAATAATAATCTTTATTTTTATATAGCGCTAACATATTCCGCAGCGCTTTATAGTTGTTACTTGTGAATGTAACTAAAGCCTTAGAACACAGTCGTGTTGGAGGCTAAGATTTAAGTTGTGCCTCAACTGCACCGGTGTCTGACTCCGATTTCGAGTATACAATAGCATATAAAGTATTTCCTTCTGTTAGATTGTAAATTAAGTTCTCCCTTTAAAGAACATCCATCACCAGAAAAAAATGCCTATTGTTTATATCAGGGTTTTTATTAATATATATATATATATACACTCACCGGCCACTTTATTAGGTACACCATGCTAGTAACGGGTTGGACCCCCTTTTGCCTTCAGAACTGCCTCAATTCTTCGTGGCATAGATTCAACAAGGTGCTGGAAGCATTCCTCAGAGATTTTGGTCCATATTGACATGATGGCATCACACAGTTGCCGCAGATTTGTCGGCTGCACATCCCAAAGATGCTCCATACAAGGCAGGATGGATCCATGCTTTCATGTTGTTTACGCCAAATTCTGACCCTACCATCCGAATGTCGCAGCAGAAATCGAGACTCATCAGACCAAGCAACGTTTTTCCAATCTTCTACTGTCCAATTTCGATGAGCTTGTACAAATTGTAGCCTCAGTTTCCTGTTCTTAGCTGAAAGGAGTGGTACCCGGTGTGGTCTTCTGCTGCTGTAGCCCATCTGCCTCAAAGTTCGACGCACTGTGCGTTCAGAGATGCTCTTAGGCCTACCTTGGTTGTAACGGGTGGCGATTTGAGTCACTGTTGCCTTTCTATCAGCTCGAACCAGTCTGCCCATTCTCCTCTGACCTCTGGCATCAACAAGGCATTTCCGCCCACAGAACTGCCGCTCACTGGATTTTTTTTCTTTTTCGGACCATTCTCTGTAAACCCTAGAGATGGTTGTGCGTGAAAATCCCAGTAGATCAGCAGTTTCTGAAATACTCAGACCAGCCCTTCTGGCACCAACAACCATGCCACGTTCAAAGGCACTCAAATCACCTTTCTTCCCCATTCTGATGCTCGGTTTGTACTGCAGGAGATTGTCTTGACCATGTCTACATGCCTAAATGCACTGAGTTGCCGCCATGTGATTGGCTGATTAGAAATTAAGTGTTAACAAGAAGTTGGACAGGTGTTATGATCTCAATGGCAAGAGAACATAGCATCAGCATATATAGGAACTAGCTCTTGGAAGATGGGAACTGAGCTGACCATGAACTAAACCTAACACACAACTAGCAGTGGCCGGGTAGCATGCCTACGTTGATTCTAGATGCCCAGCACCAGCCGGAGGACTAAATAATGCTAGCAGAGGAAAATAAGTCCTAGCTCACCTCTAGAGAAATACCCCGAAAGGAGACAGAGGCCCCCCACATGTATTGGCGGTGAATTAAGATGAAATAACAAAACGTAGTATGAAAATAGGTTTAGCAAATTTGAGGTCCACTTACTACATAGCAGAAGACAGAAAGAACACTTTCATGGTCAGCTAAAAACCCTATCAAAACACCATCCAGAAATTACTTTAAAACTCTGGCATTAACTCATAACACCAGAGTGGCAATTCCTGTTCACAAGAGCTTTCCAGACACAGTAACGAAACTACAGCTGTGAACTGGAACAAAAATGCAAAAACAAACATGGACAAGAGTCCAACTTATCTAGTAGTTGTCTAGGAGCAGGAACAAGCACAGAGAGGCTTCTGATAACATTGTTGACCGGCAAGCAACTAACAAAGCAGCAAGGTTATATAGCGACTCCCACATCTTGATGGGAACAGGTGAACAGAGAAGATGAAGACACCAGTTCAATTCCACCAGTAGCCACCGGGGGAGCCCAGAATCCAAATTCACAACAGTACCCCCCCCTCAAGGAGGGGGCACCGAACCCTCACCAGAACCACCAGGGCGATCAGGATGGGCCCTATGAAAGGCACGAACCAGATCAGAGGCATGAACATCAGATGCATTCACCCAAGAATTATCCTCCTGGCCGTATCCCTTCCACTTGACCAGATACTGGAGTCTCCGTCTGGAAACACGAGAGTCTAAGATTTTCTCCACAACGTACTCCAACTCACCCTCAACCAACACCGGAGCAGGAGGCTCAACGGAAGGCACAACCGGTACCTCATACCTGCGCAATAATGACCGATGAAAAACGTTATGAATAGAAAAGGATGCAGGGAGGTCCAAACGGAAGGAAACAGGGTTAAGAATCTCCAATATCTTATACGGGCCGATGAACCGAGGCTTAAACTTAGGAGAAGAGACCCTCATAGGGACAAAACGAGAAGATAACCACACCAAATCCCCAACACAAAGCCGAGGACCAACACGACGGTGGCGGTTGGCAAAAAGCTGAGTCTTCTCCTGGGACAACCTCAAATTGTCCACCACCTGCCCCCAGATCTGATGCAATCTCTCCACCACAGCATCCACTCCAGGACAATCCGAAGATTCCACCTGACCAGAGGAAAATCGAGGATGAAACCCCGAATTACAGAAAAACGGGGACACCAAAGTGGCAGAGCTGGCCCGATTATTGAGAGCGAACTCCGCCAATGGCAAAAAAGCAACCCAATCATCCTGGTCAGCAGACACAAAACACCTCAGATATGTCTCCAGGGTCTGATTAATCCGCTCGGTCTGGCCATTCGTCTGAGGATGGAAAGCGGACGAAAAAGATAAATCTATGCCCATCCTAGCACAGAATGCCCGCCAAAATCTAGACACGAATTGAGTCCCTCTGTCAGAAACGATATTCTCAGGAATACCATGCAAACGAACAACATTTTGAAAAAACAGAGGAACCAACTCGGAAGAAGAAGGCAACTTGGGCAGAGGAACCAAATGGACCATCTTAGAGAAACGGTCACACACCACCCAGATGACAGACATCTTCTGAGAAACAGGCAGATCCGAAATAAAATCCATCGAGATGTGCGTCCAAGGCCTCTTAGGAATAGGCAAGGGCAACAATAATCCACTAGCCCGAGAACAACAAGGCTTGGCCCGAGCACAAACGTCACAAGACTGCACAAAGCCTCGCACATCTCGTGACAGGGAAGGCCACCAGAAGGACCTTGCCACCAAATCCCTGGTACCAAAAATGCCAGGATGACCTGCCAACGCAGAAGAATGAACCTCAGAGATTACTCTACTGGTCCAATCATCAGGAACAAACAGTTTATCAGGTGGGCAACGATCAGGTCTATCCGCCTGAAACTCCTGCAAGGCCCGCCGCAGGTCTGGAGAAACAGCTGACAATACCACTCCATCCTTAAGGATACCTGTGGGCTCAGAGTTACCAGGCGAGTCAGGCTCAAAACTCCTAGAAAGGGCATCCGCCTTAACATTCTTAGAACCCGGTAGGTATGACACCACAAAATTAAACCGAGAGAAAAATAATGACCAGCGCGCCTGTCTAGGATTCAGGCGCCTGGCGGTCTCAAGATAAATCAAATTTTTGTGGTCCGTCAATACCACCACCTGATGTCTGGCCCCCTCAAGCCAATGGCGCCACTCCTCAAAAGCCCACTTCATGGCCAAAAGCTCCCGATTCCCAACATCATAATTCCGCTCAGCGGGCGAAAATTTACGGGAAAAGAAGGCACAAGGCCTCATCACGGAGCAGTCAGAACTTTTCTGCGACAACACTGCCCCAGCTCCGATCTCAGAAGCGTCGACCTCAACCTGAAAAGGTAGAGCAACATCAGGCTGACGCAACACAGGGGCAGAGGAAAAACGGCGCTTAAGCTCCCGAAAGGCCTCCACAGCATCAGGGGACCAATCAGCAACATCAGCACCCTTCTTAGTCAAATCGGTCAATGGCTTAGCAATATCCGAAAAACCAGCAATAAATCGACGATAAAAGTTAGCAAAGCCCAAAAATTTCTGAAGACTCTTAAGAGAAGAGGGCTGCGTCCAATCACAAATAGCTTGAACCTTGACAGGATCCATTTCAATGGAAGAGGGGGAAAAAATATATCCCAAAAAGGAAATCCTCTGTACCCCAAAAACACACTTAGAACCCTTCACACACAAAGAATTAGACCGCAAAACCTGAAAAACCCTCCTGACTTGCTGGACATGAGAGTCCCAGTCATCCGAAAAAATCAGAATATCATCCAGATACACAATCATAAATTTATCCAAATAATCGCGAAAAATATCATGCATAAAGGACTGGAAAACTGACGGAGCATTTGAAAGACCAAAAGGCATCACTAAATACTCAAAGTGGCCCTCGGGCGTATTAAATGCGGTTTTCCACTCATCCCCCTGCCTGATTCGCACCAAATTATACGCCCCACAAAGGTCAATCTTAGAGAACCACTTGGCCCCCTTTATACGAGCAAACAAATCAGTCAGCAACGGCAATGGGTATTGATATTTAACAGTGATTTTATTCAAAAGCCGATAATCAATACATGGTCTCAAAGAGCCGTCTTTTTTTGACACAAAGAAAAAACCGGCTCCTAAGGGAGATGACGATGGACGAATATGTCCCTTTTCCAAGGACTCCTTTATATATTCTCGCATAGCAGCATGTTCAGGCACAGACAGATTAAATAAACGACCCTTTGGGTATTTACTACCCGGGATTAAATCTATGGCACAATCGCACTCTCGGTGCGGAGGTAACGAACCAAGCTTGGATTCTTCAAAGACGTCACGATAGTCAGACAGGAACTCAGGAATTTCAGAGGGAATAGATGATGAAATGGAAACCACAGGTACATCCCCATGAGCCCCCTTACATCCCCAGCTCAACACAGACATAGCTCTCCAGTCGAGGACTGGGTTGTGAGATTGCAGCCAAGGCAATCCTAGCACCAAATCATCATGTAGATTATACAGCACCAGAAAGCGAATAATCTCCTGGTGATCCGGATTAATACGCATAGTTACTTGTGTCCAGTATTGTGGTTTATTATTAGCCAATGGGGTGGAGTCAATCCCCTTCAGAGGAATAGGAGTCTCCAAAGGCTCTAAATCATACCCACAGCGTTTGGCAAAGGACCAATCCATAAGACTCAAAGCGGCGCCAGAGTCGACATAGGCGTCCGTGGTAATAGATGACAAAGAGCAAATCAGGGTCACAGATAGAATAAACTTAGACGGTGAGGTGCAAATGGAAACAGATTTACCAAGCTTTTTAGTGCGTTTAGAGCATGCTGATATAACATGAGTAGAATCACCACAATAGAAACACAACCCATTTTTCCGTCTAAAATTCTGCCGCTCGCTTCGGGACAGAATTCTATCACACTGCATACTCTCTGGCGACTTCTCAGTGGACACCGCCAGATGGTGCACTGGTTTGCGCTCCCGCAAACGCCTATCGATCTGAATAGCCATTGTCATGGACTCATTCAGACCCGCAGGCACAGGGAACCCCACCATAACATCCTTAATGGCATCAGAGAGACCCTCTCTGAAAGTCGCCGCCAGGGCGCACTCATTCCACTGAGTAAGCACAGACCATTTACGGAATCTTTGGCAGTAAATTTCCGCTTCATCTTGCCCCTGAGATAGGGACATCAAAGTTTTTTCTGCCTGAAGCTCCAAATGAGGTTCGTCATAAAGCAACCCCAAGGCCAGAAAAAACGCATCCACATTGAGCAACGCAGGATCCCCTGGTGTCAATGAAAAAGCCCAGTCTTGAGGGTCGCCCCGGAGCAAGGAAATCACAATCCTGACCTGCTGTGCAGGGTCTCCGGCAGAGCGAGATTTCAGGGACAAAAATAATTTGCAATTATTTCGAAAATTCTGAAACCCAGATCTATTCCCCGAGAAAAATTCCGGCAAAGGAATTCTCGGCTCAGATACAGGTGCATGACAAACAAAATCTTGCAAATTTTGTACCTTCGTGGCGAGATTATTCAAACCTGCAGTTACACTCTGAAGATCCATTACAAACAGGTGGACACAGAGCCATTCAAGGGTTAAGAGGAGGTAAGAAGCAGCTAGACAGCAATTAAGGGCTAGACAGCAAAACTCTGAAGGGAAAAAAAAAAAAAAAAAAATTTCCCTTAAACACTTCTCTATCTCCTGCTTCAGCCCAAACAATTAACACTTTGTGGGCCGGTCAAACTGTTATGATCTCAATGGCAAGAGAACATAGCATCAGCATATATAGGAACTAGCTCTTGGAAGATGGGAACTGAGCTGACCATGAACTAAACCTAACACACAACTAGCAGTGGCCGGGTAGCATGCCTACGTTGATTCTAGATGCCCAGCACCAGCCGGAGGACTAAATAATGCTAGCAGAGGAAAATATGTCCTAGCTCACCTCTAGAGAAATACCCCGAAAGGAGACAGAGGCCCCCCACATGTATTGGCGGTGAATTAAGATGAAATAACAAAACGTAGTATGAAAATAGGTTTAGCAAATTTGAGGTCCACTTACTACATAGCAGAAGACAGAAAGAACACTTTCATGGTCAGCTAAAAACCCTATCAAAACACCATCCAGAAATTACTTTAAAACTCTGGCATTAACTCATAACACCAGAGTGGCAATTCCTGTTCACAAGAGCTTTCCAGACACAGTAACGAAACTACAGCTGTGAACTGGAACAAAAATGCAAAAACAAACATGGACAAGAGTCCAACTTATCTAGTAGTTGTCTAGGAGCAGGAACAAGCACAGAGAGGCTTCTGATAACATTGTTGACCGGCAAGCAACTAACAAAGCAGCAAGGTTATATAGCGACTCCCACATCTTGATGGGAACAGGTGAACAGAGAAGATGAAGACACCAGTTCAATTCCACCAGTAGCCACCGGGGGAGCCCAGAATCCAAATTCACAACAGACAGGTGTACCTAATAAAGTGGCCAGTGAGTGTATATATATATATATATTGCTACCTTACCTTGTAGTGCTGTCTCTTATGATAATGAGACTGCTGAAAAGTCAAGTCATAACAGGAAGTATCAGTCTAGCTAGAATTCATTGTTTTCTTAAAATATAGAGATATGGAAAATTGAAAAAAACATTACAAATACTGTAATAAAAATACATTTAACATAAAATGACTTTTAGTGTTTAATAATGACGTTTTAATGATGACAACTCTAAAAGCATTGGATTGTATTGTGCAATATCTCTGCACATAGGGCACTGAATAAAAAAATGATACGTTGGAAATCAATTGAATGCAGGAGTTGTTAGGAAGAAGCAGAATATTGGAGATTACTGGAGTCATAACTAACTTTCAGATTTTCAATAGAGTTATGATTATAATAGCTGATAGATACAAAGTATCTGGAACTACTGAGCAGAAGATATACAGTTTCTTTGGCTTCTCTTCTTTGGGCTACAATCTCTAGTCTTGAGTGGTAATATTACTCCTTTTGCAGATAACCAGCTGGCTTAGGAAGTCATTTAGACTAGGCAATGCTCCCTGGGAAAACAGATATACAAATTAGATCTCCTCCAATAGAAAGAAAACCATCTCTCTAGTGCCACCCAACATTGCAATCCCTGTGGCCCAAGTCAAAGGCCTCTCCGCCAGCCATCCAGTACATTCCTCTTCACCAATGGCGGGAAAGATCCCATAAACAACTGTCTACAGATAGGTTCCTCATTGAGAGGACTTGAGTTTAGCTTATATCATCCTTTTTGCAAGGCTCATTAAAGCAGATCTGTTTCCAGATTTTACAAGGCAAACTACATAGATAGATATTTTAGACCAGATTAGACTGATATATTTACTTCGAAAATCCAAGTCAGAATGGCTGTATAATCCTAACATTATGTTGACTATTTTCATGAGCACAGATCGTACTGAGCAGCGTGAGATCTTAGCAGCGCAGAGGGACAGTGAGGAGCTGTCAGTCATTTTAGAACGAGTTAGGATTTATAGATTGTGTTTAAGGATTATACAGCCATTCTGACATGGATTATCAAAGGGTCATATTTCCTTTTATATATTGCATATGTGTATTTGTGTGTGTATATACAGAGGTGGCATCAGGATCAGAAGTTCCGGAAGGTGCCAATATCTGTCCAGCCACAGAGTTTAGGGTGGCTTGACCAGTAGCGCTATCCAGTTTGGCAACATGGATATATGGGTGCTGTCCTGCTGGAGTAATCAGCTCTCTACTTTGGCCAACGCGACGGCACCACACCCTATTAAAATTTCCATCTTCCTGCTGGGAGTTGCCAATTATTTTATATTAGTACTGGTTTACATCTACCGCCTGCTCCTGCTTTGCTTGTATGAGTCTTGTTCTGACCTTGACCAGTTTACTGACGCTTCTCCTGACTTACAATTCGGTTCCTTGTCTTTCTCGCCTTGACCCGGCAACCTGACCATGCCTGCCAGCCCGCTCCTCCAGACAGCGGCTACTCCAAGGACTCCATCCAGGGTCCCTGTATAAGTCCACATCCATGTGCAGGTCAAGGCTCGCCTGGGACCTGGCAGTTAGGGTAGCTAGCACAAAGGCTGTCTATGGAAGTATTATTTTAAGCTGTCAAGTGACCAAGAACAGAGACACGTGCTCACAAAGTAAATACAGCAGTGTTTATCGTGAAATCTGGTTACGGCTCTGCTTTATAGCATTAGACATTGACTTATAGGATAGCTACCTAGATAGATAAAGTTCTATCTTCTAGAGGAGAGCTAATCTGCAATATATAATCTGTTAATAAATTCCAGACAATATTAAACTCCACTTAGTTCACAAACTGGGACAACCGGCACAATAGGAAATGTATAATACTTTTGAAGGCATCTTGTCACAAAACACATAGTACACAACAAAAAGTAAAAAAAAGACAAAATTATGGTTTACCCATAAATAAAAAAGGCAAAAAAGTTACTGAAAAAAATTATTAAAGGGTTTTTTACAGGAGTATAATATCAATGACCTAACAATATTTGATCCATGGGGGAAGATGCTCATTGATCAAATATTAATGGCCTATGCTACCAATATTTAAGTGCTGGATACTCCCTTTAACTCCTTTATCTCCCTATAAATATGCTCAAATTTAACTTGGTTTGAAGCTGAGTGCAATACTGTTGATACAGAATCTCTGACCAGAAGGTTCGGGACCATCATCGAACACGTGACCAAGGTGAGCATCACACTGTAAAAAATAAAGATAAATAAGTCGGTCACACACAAAAAAAGCAAAAAGAGAAAAATCTATAAATGAGATTCATATAGTTTTCCATTTGAGGAGTTATCCCATTAGCACAACCTATTTTTGAAAATGAGGACCTACTAGATATAAGATGAACCCTGTGCATCCGACAGATGAAATCCCTGGAGATCAGCTGTAATTTCCAAGGAAGATTTGGACAGCCACAAAGATATACCGTATATACTCGAGTATAGGCTGAGATTTTCAGCCCATTTTTTTAGGCGGAAAGTGCCCCTCTCGGCTTATACTCGAGTCATTGTCCCAAGGGGTCAGCGCGTCACGGGGTACCGCTCATTAAAGTAATGAATATGGGCGCTACTCCACTCCCATAGGGGTGGAGCACATATTCATTACTTTAATGAGCGGTACCAGTGACCACTGAACACAGGAACAAGCTGCCTGCATCAGAGATCATCGCATCGGAGAAGCAGGGACCGCACCAGGACGGTGAGTATAACGGGGGAGGGTGAGCCATGCGATATTCACCTGTCCCCGTTCCACCGCCGCGCGCCGCTCCGTCTTCCACATTCTCTGGCTGTGGCGTTCAGGTCAGAGGGTGCGATGATGTGTTTAGTGTGCACCCTCTGCCTGAACAGTCACTGCAGAGAGACGGAAGACAGAGCGGCGCGTGGCGGTGGAACGGGGACAGGTGAAAATCGCAAGTGTCGGTGTCCCCGCCTGCTCAGGACAAGAGGTATGTCATTTTTTTTAATCGCAGCAGCAACATATGGGGCAAATTTTTCTATGGAGCATCTTATGGGGCCATAATCAGCCTTTATGCAGCATTGTATGGGGCAAATGTTTCTATGGAGCATCTTATGGGGCCATAATTAACCTTTGTGAGGCATTATATGGGGCATATTTTATTATGGAGCATCTTATAGGGCCATCATAAACTTTATGGAGCATTATAAGGGGCATATTTTATTATGGAGCATCTTATGGGGCCCATCATGAACTTTATGGAGCATTATATGGGGCTCCTGATTCAATATGGATATTCAAAAACACTTAACCTACTGATGTCTCAATTAATTTACTTTTATTGGTATCTATTTTTATTTTTGAAATTTTCCAGTAGCTGCTGCATTTCCCACCCTAGGCTTATACTCGAGTCATTAAATTTTCTCAGCTGTTTGTGGCAAAATTAGGGGTCTCGGCTTATACTCGGGTCGGCTTATACTCGAGTATATACGGTAAGTAGATTCTAAGATAAGAATCCCTTCTAAAAACTCCATATTCTCTAATTGGAAATATGGACAGGAGGTGTCCTCATTGAAAACCCCTTTGAACCTCTATATACAGTAGGTCTATTATGTCAGAGTTACCTCCTTGCAAATAACTTCTGTTCCTGCACAACCTAAGGAGTTGTCCGGCCTCTGTAAGACATTTGTGCTTCTTTCATCATTGCCGTTGGTGCAATAGGCTTCCCAAAAGGAGGGCCAGCCTGTCCCAGAATTATACTTTGTCTTTGAACTACGAGAGAGAAGAAAGAACCAGCAGAAGAATCAAATCACACGTTCTATGGAAGAATCTGATATTCAGCTAATAATTCAAACAACAGCTTCAGGTTTCTTCAATGTGGCTGTTATTTTATGCCTTAGGAATATTACTAAGGATTTAATAGGTGCAGGGGCACATTTACTTAAGACAGATGTTTTCCATGCGTTATTACTAGAGATGAGTGAATATTTTGAAATTCGAACTCACCAGCTTTGCTGAATCTTCACTTGAAATTCCCATGACAAACTCCCTATTAAATCTGTAGTATTCTCTTTTCCTCACGCAGTAATCTTCTTTATTACTATGCTGTCACACACTCACTATCTGTAATGTTTATTCAGTGTTGTACGACTTTCTCCCTATCTCTATGGCTAAGCTGTGATCTTTAATGTCTTCTCACCATCCAGATTCACTCCAAAATGGCCGCTGCATTCTTTGCTTCTGTTTTACTACAAGCTATTACAGTCCCTCTGTCACGCTGGTGGGTGTGGACCCTGTGCGCCACGGCCTGGGCTTACCCTGGAGGGGCGTGACTAAATGTCTATCGGTCTTGACTAAGACCTGTGATGGTGAGGTGATGCTGGGCTGCCAGTAGACACCAGGTACCACTCCAGGGCAGTCCCCGGGACTGCAGCAGCTGATTGGATGGTCAGGGGCGCAGGTAGGAGGTACAGGAGGGCGAAACAAAAGCGTAATCATAAAGCCAAATAAAAATAACATGCAGATGCTGCAGTGCTGAGGAGTGCTGCAAGAGGCAAACTCAGTGAGACAGCCTGACACAAGGAGAAGCCACCCGGTGACCACAGTGAGTAGGGTGGGGCAGATGAGTCATGTGATTTACCGCTGTGTCTCCCTCTTGATTTGCAGTCCTACACCCTATGATGTGAATGCTGCTAGGCATTATGGGGAATGAAAGACACCTCCTTCCCCCTATCACCCTGCCCAACGTCATGTGATCCTTCTCTGGGTAACACAAATTTTTCCAATGTGTAAAATGATGTCAGCCATTTTAGGCGATTTGCATGCTCACTTGTTGGGGGATCGGCAGTCTTTTTAATTAAACTGCAAGATTATCAAGACATGAGCATTCCAAGGAACAGTACTTCAGGATTATCTTGCAGTGTAAATGGACCAAAATTGAGCCTGTCGTCTGATATTTAAAATAACATGTATCCTAAAAAGAACAGTAAGCCTAATGATTACCTGTTGTTGCTTTGCTATCTTATTTAAGACTGTTCACAATAGCTCTATTCTATAAAGTTTCTATTATTGAAAAAAAAGAATGCAACACATTATAAGTCATTGAGATCCAAAAGGATCCAATTTCAATCAACGCAAAATCCATGTGACAGATGAAACCTGTGACAGCTGTGTAAACAGAGCATTATCCAAACTACTGTCCTCTATTGTCAACTATTGCAGGCTGCGGAGTACCGTAATTCTTATGGGATTACTAAAAGTAAGTCTGGAAAATGTCAGTTCCCCATATGATCACCACTTCATGTCACTTAAATCCAATTTTGAGAATCTCCTGAAACATTTCTATATTTATGTGTGATTGCTAATAGTATCTTTACATGCTTTGCACTCTGGTATACGCGTATGTCAATTCTTCTTCTGTTCTTTATCTGTTTCTTGCAAATATAGGCACAGCTACTGCTCCCAACATAATTGTCACCTAGCTTTCAGAGTAAAGGATGCATCAGTACATCACTGCCATAATTTGTACATTAGAAATTTGGGTAAAAAAAACCCAAGGAGCTTTAATAGTGGCCAAATTGGTTGTGATTCAGTTATTTAGTGATTCAGTATTTTGGAATTTATAGCCAGTTTGCATAGGTATTGATGTCATTTGAATTGTGGATGTATGCTTGATGATATACGGTCAGAGGAAAGACAACATGCTGTCACGGGTGTGTCCGAGTCTGAGTCTGCAGACAGTCGCACAGCATCTGGCTGCAGAAGGTCTCTGTGGTTGGCTTTGTAGACAACTCTCTAGTCCTTATGACTATTGGACCCAGTGGAAACCTCTCCTCGGCTCTAATTGACACACCCGGACTGGGTATTTATAGACTTCCTATCTTCTTTTGGGAATCGCCAATGATATTTCCATTTTCCCCTGTTGAGGCTTGGAGCTATAGCAGTCAGCTATCTTTCTCTTTGGTGCTCCTGGAGGACGTCTGTGTTACCTCTCTGAGTCTACTCAAAATAAGTGTTCCCCTTGTTTGTCTATCCCAGCTGTCTTTAGTTGTAGTGGAGATTGACTAGTGCCTACCCCGTCCTTCCCTAAGCAGAACTTATTGCCAGGGTCAGGTAGGGATTAGGTTCCTGCTTGGTGATAGGTGCAGAACCTATATAGGGACATTTAGATCAGACAGGGTGACTTTAGATCTGCCTAGGGGACCCCGATCCTCTCCTTCCCTAGAGTTGGTCTCCCTTCCCCTCATCCCTTTGTGTTGCACTTAGTCTTTTCTACACTGTGCATGACACCCCCTCCCTATCCAGGGCCTAGCTCTAGGGAGATACAGGGCTTAGGTTTCCTGCTCGGCGATTGGTGAGGAACCAATTTAGGGATAGTAGGGCAGGTAAGGTGCTATCAGATCTGCCTAGGGGTCTACACTCACCCTTTCCACAGTGTCCTCTCATCCCTTCATGTTGCACTTAGTCTTCCCACACTGTGCGTGACACATGCACAGCTTGCCCCAGGAAAAAGCAAACAGACGAAACCCAGAGTTGGGCAATAGCTGGTGCGCCGCATAGGATTTTTATTACATATTTACATGCCGTTTTTTGCTAGAATAATTAAATCCTTCTAGGAAACAACTTGTCCGACTGTTCAATTAATCTTTGAGATGTTCTATGCAGATGGAAATACTTGACACAGCAAAGTAAGAGGAGAGCATCATTATTGGAATACAATACCGACTTATACTGCTTGTGGACGCAGGAGGATTGATTGTCTCAAAAGACTGTTTAATGCGCAAAGTGGTATTTATTATGAAAGAAGCTGCCTCCAAGAACAATATACGGCCCACTGCTCATCATAGAGCTCCCCACTATCTTTATCTAGCAAAACTCAAATAATCTTAAACTATGAAAATCATTATCTGAGCCCCTAACATAATGACTAATAGACAGAAGGAAGAAATTAGGCTGCAAGTAAGACTTCTACCTGCTTGTTCCTACACAGTCTGCACTTGTGGTATTTCCGCTCCTGCACCTTCTTTTGCCTCTCCCACAATCAACCAGTACTTGTGAGCTATATGTTGTATTTTTTGGGGATTAGACACATTAAGGAACACTTCCATGGACTATGTCCTACACAGAAAGGTAATATAAAAAATGGATACAGGAAATAAACAACACACTGGCGCTCACCACACTTGAGGGCAAAAGGTGGTGACAGGAAGAACTGGCAGTAGAATGGGCACCCCTAGCTGCTGGAGACACAAAACAGGATCTGTGCCTATCCTGGGAAGAAAATGTTAACAAAAATGTCACAAGAAGACAGGGTAAAACCGCGCTCAGGGGTGAGGGCTGCGTGGAAATGGGCGGCAAGTGGCTGGTATCAAGGTCCGGGGAGTCACCAAGCCCACAGCAACGTCAAGAATGCATATGTGAGTGTGCATAAACCTATAATACAGTGAGGTGCTTACCCAACATGTAGCTGCGTTTGTGGTTCCACTGAGGAGCCCAAAGGATTGCCCGGATCGGCGACCGCTGTAGCACTGTTTTCATAACTGTCTAAGTGCAATATTCTTTTAAACAAGCAGAACTATCCTCTCACTTCATACGTAACACATACTGTTCAGGTTTTAATTTTGTAGCTCTAATAAAGTATTTAATTTTAATTGTAAACACTCGGCCACTCATTAATATGGAAGTCCATTTTCAGTGACTTAAATCAGTCATATCCCAGATGTAATAATCAACACACATTTGGTGTGCAGAACTGAGCCCACTTTAACATCGACGAATACACGCAGCATACCCAAAGGAGTTGTGTGGGTAGGCGGGCTGTGGGCGGGTTAATAATCTAACTGCAGCGTATATAGGGAGAAAATGGAATGACATACGGTAACCCTGATGAAGAAGGCCGAGCACCTTCGAAACGCGTTGGTTAGTCGTTCCTTTTTGGCCCCGACGCCGCTCCGTACCTCTAGTGACATCACTGTACAGGCACCTGCGAGCCGGCGCTAGCAGCCATCTTTTTCCTCGCGGTTACCAGGGACGCCTTCGGCCGGGGCTGCCAGGTATCACGCTAGTTGCCACATTCCGTCCCGCTCCCAAACCTCCCACCGACGCCGCAACAAGTGCTACAGCGGTCGCCGATCCGGGCAATCCTTTGGGCTCCTCAGTGGAACCACAAACGCAGCTACATGTTGGGTAAGCACCTCACTGTATTATAGGTTTATGCACACTCACATATGCATTCTTGACGTTGCTGTGGGCTTGGTGACTCCCCGGACCTAGATACCAGCCACTTGCCGCCCGTTTCCACGCAGCCCTCACCCCTGAGCGCGGTTTCACCCTGTCTTCTTGTGACATTTTTGTTAATATAAAAAATGCCTTTACGCAACAAACTTTGAGTACATTTTGTGGCCCAGGCCCCAAAAAGAGGTGACTCCCTTATTATACAGGTGTAGGTATGGTAAGGACACTTCTGAATGAGGTCACCTTAGTGTATAGTAAATATATTGAAGGAACTTAAGTTTTTGAAATATTTATATTTGTTTCTACAAATTGGTATTTGTATTGGTTAGATGTATAGATTTGGCTTTTGTTTCTTGAATTCTGTATTTTGGGTACAGCATAGCGGATACTGAGCAATCAGGTTGATCAACACAAAAAGCCATTAGGAAGATCTCAATTGTTTGGAATATGTGGGAGGTTCTGTATACTTCTTGTCACACTTGTTGGTATGATTCGGAAAGAAGCTAGGTGAAACGCGCGTCGGGGTGGTTGGACACAAAGCCTGTTTTTTCCTGTGCCTTGGTGATTACTCCAGTATTAGGTCATTTGTATCAACCTTTATTTTGCTTACACCTCGGGCAAGGTGGTGGGAGGCGATCTAGAGTCTGGGCAGGCACCTTAAAAGGGAACCACAGAATTTTGTAATAGACCTTTGTCTGCAGTTATAATATTACCCTTATTCTGAAACTATGCTTTGTACCTATTTGTTCACCATATGTTCTATGCCGAGTGCATTTTGTGTTCATTTTTTTAGGAATTCCCTTATACATTTGTTTAATATTTTTATATATTTTTCACTAAAACTATTTGCTGTTTAATAATTTTGGATCTCTTCTGTTGTCGGGTAAAAATAGTGTGATTTTCGTGATTTTCAACATGATGAGTGCTGAAATGCATATTCATAACCATTACATGTGCCAAATAGGAGTATGGCGTGCCAGTGTTGAGATTAATTGACATGATCTGTTACCTGCTCAAAAGGTGACGATTGGGAAAAAAAAATCCGCAGCCACTGCAGTTGCATAAATTGGACAAATATTTGCTGGGAATCACTTAAAAAAAGGACAATTCAGGACCGCTGCCAACTATACCAGAAGCAACTGAGATGTGACCAACCAGGACTGGCATCCCTTGTAAAAAAAAAAGCCCTGTAAGAGCCACAATTGTCCCTAAAGTATGCACGCCTTTTGCAAAAAATGTGGCGCACCTCAGATAACATTACCTGAACAATGGAGTGTCGCAGCACACGCAGTGGTATGTTCCTTCTTCTGTGTGGTTCAGGTAGATGCCACTGAAAGGCTAGGCAGACAGATATAACGTCATTATTCTATAACGTACCGTTATCACCAGTCTATAACCTCTATAACCCCATAGTGAAGCTCCTAGATTCCTTCCATGTACTGTGCACACTCATACATCCAGCTGCTCACCAGTTCTGTGCCTTTTTCCCTGGTCACATAGTATTGCTCTGGGGTGAGTTTCTCTTGCCAGTCAGTGGAAACGACAGATTCGTCATATCTTGTAAGTGATCCTAATCCTTTGGAAAAAAAAAAAAAAAGTAAGAAGAGAAATTATTAGTAGCCATAAAATAATCACGAATAATATAGCTGCAAGATTGATCATCACTATCGGTGGAACATCTGCCCATCATGGAGAAATGAGCATCAGTTTTGGGCAGAGGGTGGAAACATTCTGTATGAGAAGAGGGAAACAAGTCTCTGCTGGACAACTTGTGTCTTTCTTGAGAACATGACCCATTCAAAAGAATTTCTGTGATTTATAAAAAAAAAAACAAAAAAAAAAAACACCTTTTTTCCTAATCCTCTCATTTTTTAAACTTAGTCCAAAATACACGTCTACTTTTGCATGTGAAGAATGCGGCTGTACAGGACTGGAGTGATGGAATTAGTAGAAGTCGGCTCAGGTCACGTCTTGTTGGAGGCTCTTCAGCTGAGTGTCTGTATATTTGCAGCAAGGACGCAGATAACATTATCGGGTCAGGCACAGTCTGAAGCTCAGGGTGACATATCAACCACACATCCTGTCATAGCACATTATGAGAACCAGCACTGATCACCGGCTATAAATACCACCCAGGAGACCTATTCTAAGGGCATTAATAGCAACGACGTGCAAGGAATTACTACCAAGGAGGGTTCTTATTACAGTCTTGTATGGTAATTACAATGATGGGATATACCGATTTTGTAGAGACTGCTCTCATTGGTCTGTTAATGGAGTTTCTTGTGAATGGCCACCTACCCAGCCGGGATTCAGAAAGTATTAACAACTTATGCTCTGATGCAGGGCTGGACTGGCCATCTGGCAATTCTGGCAAATGCCAGAAGGGCCTGTCTGGTCATGACCCGACCTGTCTGCTGCTTTATTAACAGAATCAGTGTTCTCAAGACACCCATACTGTTAAGAGTTGTGATGGAGCACAAAGTCCCTGACTTCGTCACTTACCCCAGCAGGCCACAGGTATAATCAGAAATATTGGTCTTGTAGTGAATCTTCCTTTCCTCCATCCAGGGTTATATTAGTGATACATCACATCTGGTTCTTGGGGACGGGGACAGCATGGGCCTGTGCGATTTCAAATGCCAGGGCTGAATTTCAGCCCCAGTCCGTACATTGTCTGATGACAAATCCCCGGGATATCACATATAACTTTACAGGTGCTATTTCCCACACTCGGTCTTTGGTGAGCTTTGTTCGTCCGTTACTAGCAGCCAAATGCTTCATTAAGCTAAGAGAGAAATCGTCACCCTTGTGTGCAGGCTTGGACTGGCCCACCGGAGAACAGGAGAATCCTGCGGTGGGCCCCTGTGCAAGAATGAGCCATAACCCTCTTATATGAGCAGCACTTGGCACAATATACTTGAATCACTGTGTACAGACAAAGGCGGCATCTTATTCATTTATTAATCTACCCCGTTCATTGTTTTATACATTTGTGATTGAGGATAATGTCACATTTGCATGTAGCTGAAAAGTGGTGTCCAGGAGTTGGTTATTGGCACCCCAGTCCGAGTTGCGTGTGGCCCAAAGTAACAGATCTCACTACGGTCTTCCTATTCCTTGAAGTTTTATTTTTGACCACAGCCATATCTTTGTGGGTTTGGATTTCCTTTCCTATTATTTTCTTACGATGGACATAGGCACTATATCCAAGTCTATGTACGCTGAGTAAGGTTTTCTCTGTCAATCCTGTAGAGAATGGATAAAATGGTCGGACATATGCCAAGCAGCTTCATTCAAGCCGGAAACAAAGTGCCCCGTTCTGGCAATCGGTGGAAGTCTCAGCGGTCATCTAGAAGTTATTACCCATCTCTTGGATAGGTCTCACTTTCTTTTTACCTGGAATAACCCTTTAATCAGGGGCATTTCATTCAGTCATACATTATATTATGTGATGTTTTGCCTTCCTGGTTAAAATGTGACACAACATAAAAGTAACACAAAAGGTCATTCAACAGCTTAAAATAAACGCAAAAAGTCTCCATGTAGCCAGAGCTACACAATAGGTGGAAGCTATCATAGTCAATAGTTGTAACCAAAAGTTTACAAATGGTTCCCTTTAATGTATAAATAGTCACGAAAAAACATCTAAGTTCCCTCTAGAGGTGGCTGTGATAATTTGACCATTTATCTCTATGTCTTTATTGGAGTCTTGAAGATCTGTATCAGATAACAAGATAATAATAATAATAATAATAATAATAATCAAGATCTGAAGATATATTATTAAACTAATCAACACCAAAGTTATAATTCATTCATTAAAAAAACCTAAAATGAATAGTGTTCAATAATCAGCATTTGCTATGTTCAATATATGATGCAAAACTTAAAAAAGTTGTCGACCTTGTAAAATAAAAACACCATGTACTGACCTGGCAGTGCTCTAGCAAAGTGGGTTCTGGGTCTCCCGGGGCTGACTTGACATTGTTATGCCATGTGAGCCCTGCAGCCAATCCACTAATGAGTTGCTGCTGTGCTCTTACTTCTTCTGCTTCGTTGAAGTTCATCTGAAGATGCGAACCTCGGACAATTGGAAGAAGTAGGAGCGCAGAAACAGCCCAAAAGCAGCCCCTGCTTGGCTGCAGGGCTCACATGGCATAATAATGTCAAGCAAGCCCTGGGAGAGCAGGAACAAAGATCGCTGGAGCAGCGCCAGTGCAGGAGGTGAGTATATGGTGTTGTTATATTACAAGGGCGGCTACTTAATTTAAAAAGGGGTTGTCCAGGTAGTTGATAACCCATTTAAGAACATATACAACTTCAGACGAATTGATAATAGTTAAACAATAATTTCATGGACTATTTTGGAAGTTGATATTTTTCTCTACAATCAAATCAATATTTAGAGTGTTTTGGAATCATTAAATACACATAAACCTGTTTCTATGTTCATATAGCTGAGTTTTCTGGATAAAGGAATCAGAACTCTGTGTAGGGAAAAACCAGAGCTACAGGTTGCAGTTTCTTGGTGGAGGGTTGGGTCATAGGGTGATTGATGCCTAATTGCCTGAAGGGTCAATTTGTCTCTATACTGACTGTATCATCCTGCAGAATTGCAAATCAGGCTATATCCATGTATGAAATACAAATTCCATGACTATCATGAATCATTCTACGTTTTATGTGATTGCTTACGTATAATATGATTATTTGATTAAAACTGGCAGAAGCAAAAACCTTTCCATACTGAATCAATATGTGGTAAGATAAGTAATCCCTCATTATACTGCCCCCCCAGTGTTATCAGTGCAGGAGATATCTCTTCAACCATGACATTTCTTAATTAAAACCACAGGGCTTTTGGGTTAATTAACCTTCTGGATGTAATTCCCTGGAAATGACCACAGATGGTGCAAAGACAGTGGAAATTTCCAGCCAATGTATATAGAGTGTAGCTCTGCCTGAGACTATCTCAGAAGGATGTTTATGTTTACATAACATTTCTGTTACAATGTTGCAAAATGAGCAAAACATAAGAACCCCTGGTACCGTTCTGGGCAGGTAAATATACATTTTGGGGACACATCATGTACAATAACTACATGAACCTGCAGAGGGGAAAGGGTTTTATTGCAGAGATGCTCAGTGCAAATTATTCCCACACTCAACCTATAGGTCAAAACAGCAACAATAACAAACACATAACACATTAGAACCCTAGTAAGCAGGAACAGAGCTGCCTCTTACCAGCCTCTGAATGCAGCCTCCTTGCACTGCTCCCCATGTAGGTGACAGGTGGCAGTCTTCTTTGCCTCATCACAAGGATGCTGAAGCTTCTCAGGAACCTGGTGGCCATGTTGCAGAATTAAATATAAAAGGTGTAGAGAAGCAGCAGAGCTGAGTTAGAAGCATGCACAGTGCAGCAGTGCCAGGCTCAGCCTGCAGATATGGGAGATGTGTGAGCTCAGCAGCTCTGTGCTCCTGTCACTCCCCCCCTGTGATATCATGCACAGCACAGCACTGTAGTTAGTGGGTTAAAGGGCAGCAAGGATCCCCCTCTGCATTCCTGTACAGTGTCTGTTTACAGGGCTGGAGTACAGTGTCTAGCCAGAAGTCACATAACTGTGAGTAGTAAGAGCCATGGAGTAACATAGTGCACTGCTTGTATCTATGTCCTGCTGAATGCAATGTATGCACCTATCTATGGATGCTGCTAATATTTCTACACATCAGACTTATAATTATTCCCTGATGTATTACCTCCCAACCGTGTCCATAGTCCTCCACACAGTAAGTATAGGTCCCACTGGCATAACCCCGACTGCCTTCCCTTATTTTCTGCTATTTATGGAAGTACAGTCTGCTATAAGATACACAGTAAACAAAATATACACCAAGTAGAAGCGGCTTGTTTATTTTTGCATACAGTAGGCCCCGTTAGCTGATGTATATGAATGAACGAAAGGAAATGTCATTTACTCACTAGTCCAGGTTCCATCACCGGGTTCCATTTGTTTCTGGAAACCCCAGCTTTCACCTCTTTAAAGTGATTGGTACAGGTATCACTCCTAGAACACTTTTATATTTGGGTATAAAAGTGTTTTTAAGGCCTTTAAAGGAAACCTGTCATCAGGATTTACCCCTAGAAGGTATTAGGTATTAGCGCTTCATCACCTCCCAATGTTCTCTTTAATGTTGTCTGTATTAACCATAAATGCTAAGGCCATGTGCACACGTTGCGGATTTTTACCACGGATCTGCAGCAGTTTCCCATGCAGTTTACAGTAAGTGTGTTTAAAAACTAAGCTTAATTGTCTTTAAAGGCTGACCCAGCCTGAGTATTCAGGTATTAGTAGGGCAGGCTGCTACCATGTGCTTTCTAGTTGTTAGGCTACACTTCCAACTTGGCTCTGCACCAGCCACCTGTCTGGTTAGTAGCGCTATCCACTATTCAGCTACTACTACTAGTGATGAGCGAGTATTCTCGTTACTCAAGATCACCCGAGCATGCTCAGGAAATCTCGAGTAACGAGTATACTCGCTCATCACTAACTACTACCAACTCAACCCTTATGTTTCTGATGATCTCCATGCCCTCAACTGTGCTGAATCAAGGCATCGACCAACCTACTCTTATCTGCTATTCCTGTGCCTGATGACCTATTCAACCCTGCTATTCCTGTGTGCTACCCACATTCCTGCAACAAGATGCCTGATGACCTACTCAACTCTGCTATTCCTGTGTGCTACCCACATTCCTGCAACAAGATGCCTGATGACCTACTCAACTCTGCTATTCCTGTGTGCTGCTCCCATATTCAGCTGAATCTACTACTCCAAGCTCTGATGATCCACCTGTATATCCAGCTCTAGAAAAATGTATATTTAGCCAGCAGAATGAAAAAAAAAAATAGAGTCCTCTTCAGATGTCTTATTTGATGCATTATTCCTGTGACCTTTTGTGTATAAATATGTGACCCTTTAGATATTGTGCTAAACTATGCCTGGTGAAGAGACCTGAGCAGTCTGGAAAGCTGGCTAGAAGTCTTCACCTTGTCAGTTAGCCAGTAAAGCGTAATCATTGTTTTAATAGTTCACATAAAAATAAGCAACTTTGCAAATAAATCTTATCACAGAAATCTGCTTCTTTCACTTTCTGGAATGATCTTTCACTGTCAATTCCGGAGTAATATCCCATTACTGAGATAGGAAATGACAATTGGTTCTTATAAGATTTCATGAAGGGAGGACACTGACCACTTAATTTTTAATCTACGTTCACATTTGCGGTCGGCGCCGCAGCGTCGGGCGCCGCAGTGTCGCCGCATGCGTCATGCGCCCCTATATTTAACATGGGGGCGCATGGACATGCGTCGCACTTGCGTTTTGCGCCGCATGCGTCCCTGCGGCGCCCGCGTCCGGGCGCAGAGGACGCAGCAAGTTGCATTTTTGCTGCGTCCAAAATCAATGAAAAAAAGGACGCATGCGGCGCAAAACGCAGCGTTGTGCATGCGTTTTGCTGCGTTTTTGTTTGCGTTGTGCGTTGCGGCGCCGACGCTGCGGCGCACAACGCAAATGTGAACGTAGCCTTAGAAGGTATCAAGGACTGAGGACACTCAGCAACATTTCTATTTTTCGCTGACGGGATATTGTCTGCACTTCTATTATCTTGTCTGCTTGTAGAACAATATTTGTTCTTGGAGATAAAGGATTTTACTGTATCACCAGCAAAAAAAGAATGTGTTCAACATTAACAAGATCAAAGACAGAAGGCTTCTTGTGTTACCTACAAGCGTAGTCAATGCTGTCTGCACAATTCTCATAACTGATACAGAACTAACCCTTCTCCCCCATAAGGCGCTGTTCACATCTCATTATGATTTGTTTGGCCAATGTGCTGGAACAACTACTGACTAAATACAAATACTGACAAATCCAAACCTTTCCATTGGTGTTTTATTCATCAGTTTCATAAATCAATAGTACACATGAAAGTAAGCAACATATTTCATATCAGAGAAATCTGCTTCTTTCTCCGGGACCGTGAGTGCTGACACCACTGTAATGGCGCCAGCATGGGAGGTGAGTATAGGGGTTTTTTATTTTAGCAGGGCCAAACATTTAGATCTAGAAGGAGTTGTCCTAGTAGTGGACAACCCCTTTAAGGCCCCAAACACATTAGATAAAAGTTGTATCACAGACAGGCACAGTGTGGTGAGCTCACAAACAGCTATTCATATCCCAGCTTCCAGGACTTCTGTGATATAGGGGTTCCCCATCGTTACATCTTAGGCTACGCTCACATTTGCGT
Source organism: Ranitomeya variabilis (assembly GCF_051348905.1). Taxonomy (NCBI): domain Eukaryota; kingdom Metazoa; phylum Chordata; class Amphibia; order Anura; family Dendrobatidae; genus Ranitomeya; species Ranitomeya variabilis. The sequence goes on along the minus strand of NC_135237.1, from coordinate 45,166,231 downwards.
TGTTGTGTGTTGCGTCGGCATTGTTTTGTGACGCATGCGTCCTTTTTTTGCATGATTTTGGAAGCAAAAAAAATGCAACTTGCTGCGTCCTCTGCGCCCTGACGCGTGCGCCCAAAGAGACGCATGCGTCACAAAACGCAACACACATGTTAAATATAGGGGCGCATGACGCATGCGGCGATGCTGCAGCGCCCGACGCTGCGGCGCACAACGCAAATGTGAACGTAGCCTAAGGCTACTTTCACACTAGCGTTAACTGCAATACGTCGCAAATGCGTCGTTTTTGCGAAACGCCGCATCCAGCAAAAGTTTTTGCTGGATACGTTTTTTCGTCATAGAGTAACATTAGCGACGCATTTGCGACGCATTGCCAAACGGTGAATCCGTTTTGCGACGCTTGGGCGTATGGTAGCGGACCGTCGGGAGAAAAAAACGCTACATGTAACGTTTTTTGCTCCCGACGGTCCGCTTTTTCCGACCGCGCATGCGCGACCGGAACTCCGCCCCCACCTCCCCGCACTTCCCCGCACCTCACAATGGGGCAGCGGATGCGTGGGAAAAATGCATCCGCTGCCCCCGTTGTGCGGCGGGGACAACGCTAGCGTCGGGGACCTCGGCCCGACGCACGGCGACGGGCCGAGCCCGACGCTAGTGTGAAAGTAGCCTAAGTTGTCAAGTTTTGAGTTGCATTTCTCTTCTTCTGTTTATGTGATGCCTTCTGGGGCGACTTCAGAAGGAACTGCAAGTTCTCCTGAAAGTTTGAGGACAGGTAATTTGACATAGTTGCAGGAAACAATCCTGGAGACAAAATGTTCATCAATGAAGTAAAGGAAAAAGAAGACACAAAGTTTCCAAAACAAGAGGAGAGGTGTTAGTCTCTCCATGGAGACAGGACAAGTTTCTGAGTAACTTGCAAATCGGGTTAATGGAGGAACAAGTCGCACTGCCAGTACAAGCTATTACTTCCAGCTACTACAGAAACATGGTAGATAAGGGGGTGATCTGTGATAGTGTTACAAACGCACAATGGGAACCATTAAACTGGTTGTCTGGGAAACAGCTTTACCCAGAATTAGCGCTTCTCTTGCCTATGGGCTGTATCTGGTATTGCAGCTCATCTCTATACAAGTAAATAGAAAATACCAGACACTGACTATGACATTAGTGGCGCTGCTTCTGTAAATGAAGGAGACATTTATTTTTTTTCTAATTCTAGACAACCTCTTTAATAAATACAACAACCACTGATGCATGTCATTTGCAAAGCTCCGTACGGAAATAAGCCCCGCAAAAGACATAAAGGATAACAGGGAAACTCCACTCATGTATAAATCTTATAGAAAAACTACGGAGTATAAATGCCCAATGAATCATACGTAAAAAAATAGCAAATTTTATTAAACATAATCAAATCACATATGTTACAAGCATAACAGACAAAGTGTACGTATAATGCATGTGCGGCGGACAAATCACACTACAGGTATCACCTGGGGTATAAGGAAGGCAAACACAACTACCTACTCTGGGTCTGTTAATACTTCAAGGGAGCATGATAAATAGTTTAAAGTGCATAGTGCTACCTACAACACAGCATGTGCCAGTCATTTCATTAGTATCACTGCTCCAAAAACCCACAGTATGGATAAATACTAGTCAAATATCGTTGCCAATCTTACCCCAATATCATAGGTGTCAGTGTGTGTCCGGCGGCCCCGACGCGCGTTTCGCGTGAGCTTCCTCGGGGGGACGTAATTATGTGTCTAACATGGGCTGCATTTTAAGGACCCCTTACAGCTGTGGCGGCCATAGCGTATCTTGATTGGCGCATGCGCACCGTAACCTCCAGGACGCCGATACCATCATCCCCGGCGCTCACGGCGCTAAGAACAGGCAGAGGAAAAATCCTCAGGACGTCATTTCCTGTTCCGCCGTTGGGGAGCGCAGGTGGATGCTGGTCGGCAAGCCAGAGCGCGGCGCGCATGCGCACATACACCAGCGGCCATTTTACCCATGGGAAGAACTAAGGGCAGCTAAGACACGTAACATATCATTATTTAAGGCAGTGAAAATCTGAAGTGACCGTGCCAAGTAAACAATAAACAGAAGAAAAGAAAAGAAAAGGGAAACACTAAAACAGAGTGAGGAATTGATGCAACTAACTACTATAATAGGAGTTAATATCCACATAATTGATATATAAATATAAAGTGCATAGCTATGTGACTATTCATAAATATTTTCTATGAATTTTTTTATGAATATAAAGTGCATTAATTAGTGGCTTTTCTTACATATCACAAAATATATGCTACAGGGCTATACCAAACCACAGATTATTAATGTGTATAATCTCATTGTGCCAACTGAAACCATGATGTGAGCGGAGCAAGGCTATCCACAAACTCCACCAATATAGTAAGGAGTGTGTAGCAGGGGACGAACCCCAAATTGTTCATATGTTATTACAATAGCACCGCTCACATCATGGTCCATTGCTCACACCAACACTAATAACGACCCTATAAGGGAACAAAAGGAAAAATTATGAATATAATAAGCCAAACAAAATAATGATGCGGGTCTTAGCCCAAATTCTGCTACCATCCAATGTTCATAGTTAATTCTTGGAATATATAAGTCTACAGTCCGTAACTCATAATATTCCCTTTCGATGTATACATTCTCCAGGAGATACAGCTGTCCGGATGTCCAGATGTCCAATACAAGCCCAGATGAACAGACAATCAAGATGGATACAGGCATTACAGGTACTAATATGCTTATCCATCTACCTCTTTAATAAAGTAACATTCATTTGAGTCTGATAAAAACTACTCCCAGCATCTCTTTACCATTTTTAGGCCGGGGTCACACTAGACCGTAATACGGACGAGTGCTATGCGCTAAAAAATCGCATAGCACTCGGCCCAATGTTAATCTATGGTGCAGCTCCCATCATCCGATATTTTCTCCACCGTATTTCGGATCCGAGGGAACTCGCAGTATGCTGCGATTGTCAGCGTATCTCGGCCGAGACTCGCCAATGAAAGTCTATGGGGGCGAGAATAAATCGGATTACACACGGACCATGCGTGTGCATTGCGAGAAATACGCAGCGGTGTTCTCTAGAAAAGCCGGTAATTCAATTGCCGGCTTTGCATTTCTCCTTCACAAACCCGACAGGATATGAGACATGGTTTACATACAGTAAACCATCTCATATCCCCTTTTTTTTTGCATATTCCACACTACTAATGTTAGTAGTGTGTATGTGCAAAATTTGGCCGCTGTAGCTGCTCAAATAAAGGGTTAAATGGCGGAAAAAATTGGCGTGGGCTCCCGCGCAATTTTCTCCGCCAGAATGGTAAAGCCAGTGACTGAGGGCAGATATTAATAGCCAGGAGAGGGTCCATGGTTATTGGCCCCCCCGTGGCTAAAAACATCTGCCCCCAGCCACCCCAGAAAAGGCACATCTGGAAGATGCCCCTATTCTGGCACTTGGCCACTCTCTTCCCACTCCCTGTAGCGGTGGGCTATGGGGTAATGAAGGGTTAATGTCATATTGCTATTGTAAGGTGACATTAAGCCAGATTAATAATGGAGAGGCGTCAATTATGACACCTATCCATTATTAATCCAATTGTGTGAAAGGGTTAAAACACACACACACACATGATTAAAACTTATTTTAATGAAATAAACACACAGGTTGTTTTAGTATTTTATTGTTCTCTCAATCCAGCTGCAGACCCTCGCTTGGCAAAATAATAAACGCACAAGATACATACCCTCAGATGAACCGTCACGTCCCACGAGGTAATCCATCTGAAGGGGTTAATTATTTTACAGCCATGAGCTGTGCTAATGCACTCGCTCGTGGTTGTAATCCCCGGGGAATGAATTAAATCTGAGTGATCTGTACTTACATTGAGTTGCGGTGATGCGCCCTCTGGTGGATGAACTCATATGAACTCGAGCGTGGGAACTTTTCCAAGGCTGCAGTTCATGAGAACATCCACCAGAGGGTGCATCACTGCAACTCAATGTAAGTACAGATCACTCAGATTTCATTCATTCCCCGGGGATTACAACCACGAGCGAGTGCATTAGCACAGCTCATGGCTGTAAAATAATTAACCCCTTCAGATGGATTACCTCGTGGGACGTGACGGTTCATCTGAGGGTATGTATCTTGTGCGTTTATTATTTTGCCAAGCGAGGGTCTGCAGCTGGATTGAGAGAACAATAAAATACTAAAACAACCTGTGTGTTTATTTCATTAAAATAAGTTTTAATAATGTGTGTGTGTTTTTTAACCCTTTCACACAATTGGATTAATAATGGATAGGTGTCATAATTGACGCCTCTCCATTATTAATCTGGCTTAATGTCACCTTACAATAGCAAGGTGGCATTAACCCTTCATTACCCCATAGCCCACCGCTACAGGGAGTGGGAAGAGAGTGGCCAAGTGCCAGAATAGGCGCATCTTCCAGATGTGCCTTTTCTGGGGTGGCTGGGGGCAGATGTTTTTAGCCACGGGGGGGGGGGGGACAATAACCATGGACCCTCTCCTGGCTATTAATATCTGCCCTCAGTCACTGGCTTTACCATTCTGGCGGAGAAAATTGCGCGGGAGCCCACGCCAATTTTTTCCGCCATTTAACCCTTTATTTGAGCAGCTACAGCGGCCAAATTTTGCACATACACACTACTAACATTAGTAGTGTGGAATATGCAAAAAAAAGGGGATATGAGATGGTTTACTGTATGTAAACCATGTCTCATATCCTGTTGGGTTTAGGCAGGAGAAATGAAAAGCCGGCAATTGAATTACCGGCTTTTCACAGATATCGCGCTGAATGAAATATAAATACAGAATATATATATATATGTGTCTCAATGACATATATATATATATATATATATATATATATATATATATATATATACTGTACATATGTTTTCCCGAACATTTGAGCACATAAATCCATTAGATGTCGGTTTTGCAAGCCTGCGAGAAAATCTCGCAGTACGGATGCCATACGGATTACATACGGAGGATGCCATGCGCAAAATACGCTGACATACCCTGCCTACGGATGACATACGGACCACTATTTTGGGGACATTTCTGCGTATTACGGCCGTAAAATACGGACCGATTTTTTATACGTTGTGTGTGTCCCCGGCCTTAAAGTCATACTGGGAGTTGTAGTTTCATGCGATTCAAATGTATATGGGGCTGACCTGACATTACAATTGATGTACAATGTACTGATGGTGGTTCAGGTGATGTATTCATGTACTGATGTCTGCTTGTGTTTGTGCACGTCTGTGTCTAGGTCTGTGTATCTGGAATTATATGTATTTTTGTAAGATATATGTATGTAATAGTGTATTGTGGGGTGTAAAAACCATTCATATGTTTTGGGACATTTATTAAATCTATAAATGCTCTTTCACATAGGGAATTACATTTGTCTTTCCACATTTAGGAACAGACAAGTGAAATTAATCCCTTTGCACACCTTGACATAACTACAGTTTGTCACTATAGGGATGTGCTTGTATGGAACGGGAGCAGGAGATGAGCCTGCTCCATACCGTGCAGATGTCGGCTGTGATACATAGTGTCACGCTGTGACAGTCTGCGATAAGGAAGGGTGGCCTCAAACTGTCCCTGGAATTGGGACCCTAACTATCCCTGTCCCGGGCGGTACTCTTGAAGGTAGAGAGTCCCGAGTCTTCAGCCTTACTATACTCCTGTTAAACCCTGATCTGTCCCCTCCTCCACTCCATGAGGCATTGGACAGAAATGTAATGTAAACAAGACACAAAAACAAAACAGGGATAACAGAAAGGCCATGTGCACACGTTCAGGATTTTTCGCGTTTTTTTCGCTATAAAAACGTGATAAAAACGCGAAAAAAACGCTAACATATGCCTCCCATTATTTACAATGTATTCCGCATTTTTTGTGCAAATGTTGCGATTTTTTCCGCGAAAAAATCGCATCGCGGAAAAAAAAGCAACATGTTCATTAAAAATGCGGAATTGCGGGGATTCCGCACACCTAGGAGTCCATTGATCTGCTTACTTCCCGCACGGGGCTGTGCACACCATGCGGGAAGTAAACAGATTATATGCGGTTGGTACCCAGGGTGGAGGAGAGGAGACTCTCCTCCACGGACTGGGCACCATATAATTGGTAAAAAATAAAAGAATTAAAATAAAAAATAGTCCTATACTCACCCTCGATGTCTTCCCGCCTCACCGCTGCATGCTGCCGCTTCGGTTCCTATAGCTGCTGTGCGGTGAAGGACCTGTGATGACGTCACTGTCTTGTGATTGGTCGTGAGCGGTCATGTGACCGCTCACGTGACCACTCACATGACCGCGACGTCATGGAAGGTCCTGCGCGCACAGCAGCTATAGGAAGAGGAACGGACGCCGCTGATGAGATGTCTGCAGGTGAGTATAAGCATTTTTTTTATTTTTTTTATTATTTTTAAACATTCTATCTTTTACTATAGATGCTGCATAAGCTGCATCTATAGTAAAAAGTTGGTCACACTTGTCAAACAGTATGTTTGACAAGTGTGACCAACCTGTCAGTCAGTTTTCCAAGCGATGCTACAGATCGCTTGGAAAACTTTAGCATTCTGCAAGCTAATTACACTTGCAGAATGCTAAAAAAAAAACGCAAAAAAAACGCAAAAAAAAAATGCGGATTTCTTGCAGAAAATTTCCGGTTTTCTTCAGGAAATTTCTGCAAGAAATCCTGAACGTGTGCACATGGCCAAAACCTCTATTATACAAAAGATCTAACCAACAATAGGGACAAGGATAGAGACAGGGAGGAATAAACTAAATAGGATAGGAACATGGACCAGGAGATAAACAACAGGGAGGAATAAACTAAATAGAATAGGAACATGGACCAGGAGATAAACACACACGTACTACAGCAAAGCAAAGATCACTACTACAACAACTCTATTCCAACCACTTAGCTTTAGCACACAGCACAGGAAGATGAATCTCCCACCGGCAGGGACAAGAAGGTCTGACCAGTTTTTATAGGAAGAGGTAATGACCAGATCAGAAGCAGCTGAAATGGAGCTGCATGTTTCTGACCAGCATAGAAAGGGCCGTTAACTTCTTCAGCACCAGAGGAAACTAAATCCATTTAATATGGGACACAAATATCACTATCTCTAAAGAAGACCTGCGATTATTTACCCAATGTGATTCTCTAACTCCAGGTCTTCCCAGAAGATGTAACACCCTTGTGACACCTAGTTAGGGAATACAACAACTACAATTACTAAAATCACTTTATCAGTTTTAAAGGAGTTTGCCTGAAATTAGAAAAAGTTTTTGTCCCCTGATTCAGCGACGCTCCTGTCCATGGGCTGCGTTTGGTATTGCAGCTCTGGGTAATTTAAGGAAATAAGGCTGAATTGCAATACCAAGTACAGCCCATGGATGCAAGCGGCGCTCTATCAGATTAAAAGCAGATTCATTTATTTATTTTTTTTACTCCATACAATTCTCTTGATAAATGCACCTAGCATCTTTGAGATGGTAAATTAAAACACAATGTGCAGGACAAAGCTGCAGCTAGGCTGATAACATGATATTCTATGGGCACAGAACAATCGTATTAACGAACATTCCGTGCACATAGAATGTTTGTCGACCTGTCTAAACAGGCCAGGAAACAAGCGCAGTAGGCTTGAATATAGCTGATCATTTAGTGGGCTGGATCGGCCCATGTAAAAGAGACTTAAGTTGAGCCTGATCCTACACCAGATTTCTAAACATTTCTAAATTTGCGTCCGTAAAAAAAAAACAAAAAAAAAAACACCTCACCTAAACTCCCCTGATATATAGAAACAGCTATTCAGTTGCATATATGCAGAGTCCAAAGTGCAGTATTTGGGCCTAATTGTGAGTCTAGGGTTCTAAATGATGGCGTCCTGTCTGATGACCTTTGAACACAAATTACCGATGCTGTTTACTCTAAAGATTCCTTTGGTTTACTATAATCGCTCACAATATTCACCAAGATACAGCACAACACACTGCTATGCTGCTGCATATGTTTCAGTCTATGCACACTGCTCTTAAAAAAAAGCACTGGTTTAGAAAAAAAAAGGATGTTATAGGCCCAAAGCCTGAGACTGCACAACTGGGAGATCCAGATTACATACTCTTATTTGGTTGTACAGAAACGGGGTAAGACAACAGTGACCAGGGGTGAAACTAGGGGGGGAAGAGGGGCACTTGCTCTGGGGTGTAGCCAGCAGGGGAATGTCGTGAGGCTGCCTCTTGTGGTGGTCCAAGGTGCCGGCCTTTCTCTGCCCCCAGAAGTAGGTTTTGAAGGTTCTCCAAGCCTGCGATAAAGGCGATGTACAGCAGTAGGATGAGATCACCTTATCACGCTCTTAATGTCACTCCAGAGGAGTAGAAGATGGCAGTAAGGGAAGTGCACAAATTGAGCCGAAGAAGCAGATAACTTTTATTGGGGGCTAGAGTGAGGGGGTAATGTATCGAGACTGGGCAGTACGGTGGTCAGTGTGGAGGACAGTATAGAGAGGGGCAGTGTGGGAGGAAAGTGTGAGGGCACAGTATAGTGGGAAAAGGGGGGGAAATGGAGCACTATAGGTGTGTGTCAGACTATATGGGTGTGTGCGTATAGGGGGCACAGGATAAATACTGGGCAGTGTGAGGAGACAGTATAGGGAGGGGGCAGCAAGGGAAGCCTGTGGAGGACAATATAGAGAAGGGACAGTGTGAGAATGGGACTGGGCAGTGTGGTGGGTGAATAGTGTGACGGACAGTATAGGCGGTGTGTGTCTGTGTGTGAGGGGGCACAGTATAAGTGACTGGATGTCACTGATGACGTTTTGTTTCCGGGATGGGGCAGAGGCTGCAGCATTGACCGCAGTCACTGCCCCCTGATGACGTCCCATTTGAGCATCCTAGCATGCACTGGGCGTTCTCAAACGAAATGTCATCAAAGAGGAAGTAAAAAAGAATAATAGAGAGAGTGGTAGGGACTTTTTTTTATTAAAGAGTATTCGAAAAGTGAATAGATTTATTAAATAGATAGGATTGAAATAGTTTTTAACAACCCTTTAAAGATATCATAAATACAAATGTAGCAAGGAGCACTAAATATAAAATTAAGCACTGTAACAAGCCAAATTCTAACAGCGGGTAGTATACTCACTGTCAGGATTTGGCTCAGCTTGCCGTCTCCAGCGGTCATCACGTGACCACTCATATGCATTTTTCATACTTAGGTTCTGTGTACACAATGTCTTTTTGCAGATTCTGTCTGAGAAAGGGCTAGAAACCGCTATAAAGTGCGAACATAGTGCACAGCAATATAAAAATGACTTGTGCACATGCTCAGTCTTTTGTCATTTCTTTTAACCGCTTTAGGCTTCGAAACCCGGAAAGTGGTTAAGAAAAGTAGCACGTTTATTTTTGGGTGGCGTTCCTTGGACGTTTCTAACGATTTAATGTTCAAGCTGCAAAAAAAGGTACTGGCGCTCAGAGCCACCACAAAAATAACAAAAGAAAAGCCAACAAAGACGTTTCAGGAAAAACACCGCTGGAGTTTGAGCACATTCCCTTACGGTCACTTAGTGAAGGGGGGGGGTTTAGTAATTCACTGAACATTGAAAGAATTATAAAGTACAGCTCATCAGCCCTTGACTGTAAGTGAGCAAATCATATACGAGCGGTCACATGCAGGGGCGTAATGACTGTGGGAGCTGAGGTCGTCATCGGGCCTGTGCGGGTGAGGTGCCCACCGATGTCCGCACAAACTTTAACTGGATGTGTGTCAGCTGAAGTGTATTGCGGTGCACAGACCCATCGGGTCCATGCATGGCAATACAGGTCGCCAATCAAAGGCCAGCAGCTAACGTCGGCGTGCATGTGACTGGGGGCTCATGGCAAGTGACTGGGGGCCCATGGCCTGTGCTGAGATAATCTTATACATGTTCCCCTGCTCTGTACTGTGTAGTGGCTGTGTCTGACCGTGCAGGAACATGGCCTGATCATACCACATCTCCTGGGCAGGGAAGGAAGCAAAAGAGAGTATAGAGACAGGACAGCACAGGATCACAGTTGATTTAATCTTTGAGGTAAACTGCTTAAAACAGGCAGTGAAATGTTTTGGCTCACAAAAAAAATCAGCTGCAATTTCTGCAGGAATGACTGTCCACTGTCCAAGTCTGTGGTATGATCTGACTATATTCCTGCACGGTCAGACACAGTCATTACACAGTACACAGCAGGGGCACATTTCTAAGATTATCTCAGCTCAGGAACATTTTTTTAAACACATCCAATTGTGGAACGTATTATTTTTCAAATATCTCTTTCTTGACCAGCCGCCAACCTCCAGTCACTGACTTACAGGTCAACTTGTCTGAGTGACCCTCTTCCCCGTCCGAGAGCTAATGCGTACGTCACTGTCACGCGGGTGCTGGGTAGACTACAGCTGATTACTCGGGCCCCTGCGATATCCCTCAGACTAGGGAAAACCCTGTCTGTCCCTCTCCCAGAATTTACACTGATGGTGTGCTTGTCTGGGCCGCCAGGCCTGACCCTGACTCCTGTTTCAGTCCTATGCTGAAACCTCCACCCGCCTCCCAGTGATAAGACCACATACCAACCCCTACAGAAAGCACAGACAGGGAAAACTAAAAAACGCACCACGCCGCAGACACACAGGAAAACACTATAATGTGCACAGGGCAAAACATATACAAATATAGGAAGGAGAAATATAACGAAGGATAATACACCACCAGATACGATATTTCTTCTCCTAGACCACCACTCCAGACCGAGATCACCAGGCACAAGACACAAGCTATAATCGGCGACGCCCAAAGTCCAGAATGACTATTTAAAGGCCACGGGCGTGACCCAACCTCCAACCCGATTACCAGCTAGATTAACCCCGGCATATCTGGATAAAGTCTAGCCGGCGCCACTGAGCGTATAGTGGACGAATGTGGAATTACCGCTGTCTGTCGGATGCCCTAGTGTGAATAGCGTTCGACATGACAGTCACTCCTTATGGGATTCACATGCACAGATCGATAGTCCGATTCCAGCAACATCCTCAGGAACTTACAGCTTATGTGCCACCCCAGGGATGATGGCGCGTGCATGAGATCCTGGGCAGGGGAAACGGACCGGTCAGTGATGGGACTAGTCAATGTCCTGGGGCAAACTCCCCTATGGGGTTGAAGTAAAATGCTGTCGGACTAGAGCTAAATCATTAGCATATGGCGGGAAAACCAGAAAAAAAGTTTTTTGCTTCACACTTATCCACATTTGCGTCAGACATCAAGTATGTGGTAGGAATGAAGGATTAGGACCGTATAATATATTGGTGGTAGTTTGGGAGGTTTCAGGCAAGATTGCAGAAAATAGTGTGAAAAAAAATCTTTAATCATAGAATTAAAACATAGTTTCACTATCTGTTAGAATTATCTCTATTCTAAACAATGTATATATATATATATATATATATATATATATATATATATATATATATATATATATATATATATGTCGGTGGAGAAGAAGGAACGCACTCACGGGACGTCCGATGCAGGTAACTTTATTGTTGTATGAAAAACATCTTCACAACCGGGGGTGCTATACAAGGAGTGCGGCAAAGCTAGACAACAGCTGTTCCGCGCCTGGCTGGCGCTTCAACTGACCTGTTGAAGCGCCAGCCAGGCGCGAAACAGCTGTTGTCTAGCTTTGCCGCACTCCTTGTATAGCACCCCCTGTTGTGAAGATGTTTTTCATACAATAAAGTTACCTGCATCGGACGTCCCGTGAGTGCGTTCCTTCTTCTCCACCGACATCTACAGCTGCATCTTTTCTACGGAACTTCGCACCCAGGACTGGATGCTTTGGCCATCAGCGCGTAGGTGAGTGGTTCCCACTACATCTCTCTCCTACTGTTGGTGCGGTCCGATTTTCTTCTTATATAGATATATAGATATAGATATAGATTTTAAATAAAATGTGTGAATAGCAACATTTTCGAGACATCCTCTTGGTGGCACTCTAAGACCGGCCAATGGTATGAATGGTATACACACTGCATGAATCTTTTTTTTTACTTAAGTTGTCTCACTCTGCTTTCTATCTGGGAATCCGCTCCTGGCACAAGTTAAGGAACGACTTTTGTAAGCTGAAGTGCTCTTACATCATTCTCGTGTAACCAAAGAACAACGTATTCCATTAAGTACAATGAGAAACACTTTTTACATCCCCATGGCTGGAGGTACTTCTCACTATAAATCTAAAATGCATCGAAAGTGAAAGAGGACATGTAAGGAAATATGAGAAAGATGTCCCCAATCTTATCCCATTGGAAGTACAATTGGTGATTGTCTGCAGTTTTTTCTGTTTGGAGTGTTTTGCGCCTTCTCATTGGTGAGGCACATGGTGTCTGAGCTCTACGAACCATCAATGCTCATGGTGACACATATACATGCGTATACCATGTCTAAGCACTTCTTATACTAGATGGCTAAATATTCTAACAAAAAACAAAATCTGTGCAGAAACTGGATCTGTGCAGAAAATGTATGTGCCACAAATGAGATACCATAGAGACAGGGCATAACTATGTAATGCAGGTGACCGGATGCAACGCACAGAGGACACGAGGCAAGAACAGTCAGTGAACGGTGTAATTTACAGTTATGAGACTATTGGTGATATTAAACAATGCAAATCAACAATGAACCATATAACGATGCAATTGTAATAACAATGAAAGCGTTTTGGTATATAACACTACTGTTCTCTTTATTAGGAAGTTACAACTATTCATGGGAGTTACCACGTAAGTTCCTCCTGAAATTCTGGCCCTACCGGAGGTAACCGGGTTTTTCTGTTAGGCCGCAAGTCTTTCTGACCAAGTCTAGTAAAACGCATTGAGCCTCCCACTTACCAACTGGCCCCTTCCCCACCTGAGGTCGTAGCCCAGGCCAGCCCCAGTACCGAATTTTATAACCAGAAGTGACAGCCCTGCACACTTGCGCTGTCCCTCTGCAACCGCAAGTGTGCTCCTCTGGTCACCATCTCCTCACGGGTCTTCGTTACTTGACTGTCGGCGGCAGGGCTGCCACCAGGAATTTCAGAGCCCCATACTGGCAAAATTTTCGGACCCCCTTGAGACTCCACCCAGGCTCCACCCCCTAGATCCGCCTCCACCCCTTAAACCTTCAACAGGCCCACCGCTCACTCCAGAAAAATCTACATTTCTGCACCATGTCCTCATCAATCATATGTTAATAGTTCCCATCGAAAACCAGATCACATACATAGCCAGCAACTTTTGTTTTGGCCAAAAAAAAATTTAAGTCACCACCATGACAAGGTAGACTCTTTTGGCCAGACCCTACTCTACTTTAACCTATTTAATATTTCTTAAAATGTCCAATACTCTTTTAAGAATATTTTTATTTATTTTTCATTTTTTTAAATGACCAATAATATCACATACAAGGGACAAAAACCATTACACCATGACCAGGCCACATATTACCATCACATAGTGACTGAATAATACCACATACAAGGAACAAATACCACCACACCATGACCAGACCACATATTACCACCACATAGCGACCGAATAATACCACATACAGGGGACAAATACTGCCACACCATGACCATATCACATATTACAACTACTACATAGTGACCGAATACTACAATACTGATCATTAATTAAAAAAAACCATCATACTAATATTTCCATAAGTACCATTATACACAGGAGCCCTGTACATAGTATACAGTGCCACTGTACAGGTAATACAGTGATCACCAGTGACTTTATACACAGGAGCTCTGTATATAGTGCATAGTGTACAGGTAATACAGTGATCACCAATGATATTATACATAGGAGCTCTGTATACAGTGTCAGGGTACAGGTAATACAGTGATCACCAGTTACATTATACACAGGAGCTCTGTATATAGTATATAGTGTACCGGTAACACAGGGATCACCAGTGACATTATACACAGGAGCGCTGTATATAGTATATAGGTAATACAGGTAATCATTCTGCCCCATGTGTCCTATTATTCTGCCCCATGATCCTGCCCCATATGACCCATGATCCTGCCCTGTCTCTCCCATGATCGTGCCCATCTCTCCCATGATCCTGCCCCATGTCTCCCATAAACCCGCCCCATCTCTCCCATGATCCCACCCCATCTCTCCAATGATCTTGCTCATCTCTCCCATGATCCTGACCATGTGTCCCATGATCCTGCCCCATCTCTCCCATGATCCTACCCCATCTGTCCCATGACACTGCACCATGTGTCACATGATCCCGCCCCATCTCTCCCATGATCCTGCCCCATCTGTCCCATGACACTGCCCCATCTCTCCCATGATCCTGCCCATGTATTCTATGATCCTGCCCCATCTGTCCCATTATTCTGTCCCATGATCCCGCCCCATCTGTCCCATGATCCTGCCCCATCTGTCCCATGACACTGCACCATGTGTCCCATGATCCTGCCCTAAGATCCTGTCTCTCCTGTCTCCATCCTGCTCCTTGTGTCCCATGAACCTGCCCCATGTGTCCCATGATCCTTTCTCATCAGTCTCTGTCCTGCCCCATGAATCTGCCCCATGTGTCCCACGATGCTCCCTCATCTTTATCCTGCCCCATCTGTCTCATGATCCTGTCTCATGATCCTATGATTCAGCCCCATGATCCTGTGCCATGTGTCTCCATCCTGCCCCATGTGTCCCATGATCCTGCCTTATCTGCCTTCACCCTGACCAATGTGTCCTATGATCCTGTCCCATGTGTCCCATGAGCTTACCCCATCTGTCCCATGACACTTCCCCCTCCTGTCCCATGATTGTGCCCCATGTGTCCCATGATCCTGCCCCATGAGTCTCCATCTACCCCATGTGTACCATGATGCTGTGGCTGCCTCATCTGTCTCTATCCTGCCCTATGTGTCCCATGATCCTTCCCAATATGTCTACATATTGTGGCTTGGCGCTTTCAGTAAAAATAAAAAACAAAAAATGTTCTCCTTACCTGGCCGCGGTCCAGCGGCATGGTCTCCCCCATCCATTTGAGGTGCATACAGGATGCCTGCCTGTGATTGGCAGGCGGCTTTTAACTATTGCCGTGTGGGCATGCACGTTAGGTTACTGAACTGGCAGAATCCTCCTGTCCCTGGGGCCTGGTGAGCACATAGCACACGTAGTATATTGTGCAGCCTACGTTGTATATTGCGCAGCCCACGTTGTATATTGCGCAGCCCACATAGTACATTGCGCAGCCAACGCAGTACATTGTGCAGCCCACGTAGTACATTGCGCAGCCCACGTAGTACATTGCGCAGCCCACGTAGTACATTGCGCAGCCCACGCAGTACATTGCGCAGCCCACGCAGTACATTGCGCAGCCCACGTAGTACATTGCGCAGCCCAAGTAGTACATTGCGCAGCCCACGTAGTACATTGCGCAGCCCATGTAGTACATTGCGCAGCCCACATAGTACATTGCGCAGCCCACGCAGTACATTGTGCAGCCCACGTAGTACATTGCGCAGCCAACACAGTACATTGCGCAGCCAACGCAGTACATTGCGCAGCCCACGTAGTACATTGCGCAGCCCACGTAGTACATTGCGCAGCCCACGCAGTATATTGCGCAGCCCACGTAGTACATTGCGCAGCCAACGCAGTACATTGCGCAGCCAACGCAGTACATTGCGCAGCCAACGCAGTACATTGCGCAGCCCACGTCGTACATTGCGCAGCCAACGCAGTACATTGCGCAGCCCACGTAGTATATTGCCCAGCCACGTTGTATATTGCGCAGCCCACGTTGTATATTGCGCAGCCCACGTTGTATATTGCGCAGCCCACATAGTATATTGCACAGCCCACGTTGTATATTGCGCAGCCCACGTTGTACATTGCGCAGCCCACGTAGTACATTGCGCAGCCCACATAGTATATTGCCCAGCCACGTTGTATATTGCGCAGCCCACGCAGTATATTGCACAGCCCACGTTGTATATTGCGCAGCCCACGCAGTATATTGCACAGCCCACGTTGTATATTGCTCAGCCCACGTTGTATATTGCGCAGCCCACATTGTATATTGCGCAGCCCACGTTGTATATTGCGCAGCCCACGTTGTACATTGCGCAGCCCACGTAGTATATTGCGCAGTCCACGTAGTATATTGCCCAGCCACGTTGTATATTGCGCAGCCCACGCAGTATATTGCACAGCCCACGTTGTATATTGCGCAGCCCACGCAGTATATTGTGCAGCCCACGTTGTATATTGCGCAGCCCACGTTGTATATTGCGCAGCCCACGTAGTATATTGCGCAGTCCACGTAGTATATTGCCCAGCCACGTTGTATATTGCGCAGCCCACGCAGTATATTGCACAGCCCACGTTGTATATTGCGCAGCCCACGCAGTATATTGTACAGCCCACGTTGTATATTGCGCAGCCCACGTTGTATATTGCGCAGCCCACGTTGTATATTGCGCAGCCCACGTAGTATATTGCGCAGCCCACGTATATTGCGCAGCCCACGTATATTGCACAGCCCACGTAGTATATTGCACAGCCCACGTTGTATATTGCGCAGCCCACGTAGTATATTGTGCAGCCCACGTAGTATATTGCGCAGCCCACATAGTATATTGCGCAGCCCACATTGTATATTGCGCAGCCCACGTATATTGCGCAGCCCACATAGTATATTGCACAGCCCACGCAGTATATTGCGCAGCCCACGTTGTATATTGCGCAGCCCACGTTGTATATTGCACAGCCCATGCTGTATATTGCGCAGCCCACGTAGTATATTGCCCAGCCCACGTTGTATATTGAGCAGCCCATGTAGTATATTGCGCAGCCCACGTTGTATATTGCGCGGCCCACGTAGTATATTGCGCAGCCCACGTTGTATATTGCGCAGCCCACGTTGTATATTGCGCAGCCCACGTTGTATATTGCGCAGCCCACATAGTATATTGCACAGCCCACGTATATAGCAATGTGGGCATGATATCCCTGTTAAAAAAAAAAAAGAATTAAAATAAAAAATAGTTATATACTCACCTTCAGTTGGCGCCTGGATCCAGGAAGCGGTTACCGACGCTTGGGATCCACCGAAGCTCCGCCGAGCTGCTCCCGCCGGCCGCCATCTTCTGTTCCCAGGATGCATTGTGAAATTACCCAGATGACTTAGCGGTCTCGCAAATACAGAGGGTGAGTATAGCAGGTTTTAGTTTTTTTATTATTTTTAACATTACATTTTTTTACTATTGATGCCGCATAGGCTGCATCAATAGTAAAAAATTGGGGACACACAGGGTTAATAGCAGCGGTTACGGAGTGCGTTACCCGCGGCATAACGCGGTCCGTTACCGCCAGCATTAACCCTGTGTGAGCGGTGACCGGAGGGGAGTATGCGGGCGCCGGGCAGTGAGTGCGGGGAGTAAGAAGCGGCCATTTTCTTCCGGACTGTGCGCGTCACTGATTGGTCGTGGCAATGGTCGTGGGCGTTTTGCCACGACCAATCAGCAACTTGGATTCCATGACAGAGGCCGCGACCAATGAATATCCGTGACAGACAGACAGACAGAAAGACAGACAGACAGAAAGACGGAAGTGACCCTTAGACAATTATATAGTAGATGGCTGTTATCTTGGCCCAAAGCACGTATGGAGTGGCTTACTAATGTGTCTAAATGCTTAGATATTTCTTGTTGATTCATTTTGCACTTATTATAGGCATTGTCTCATAAACAGGGCAGTTTATTATTTGTTCCTTTGGCTGGCAGCAAACCATCAATGGAGGTATTTATTCTTGGCTTGCACTAATGAGCATCACAGATCATTACTTCTTACATTTATGCCTCACTTTGGACTATCTTGATGGTTTATTTTATGCGTTGTGACTATTTTGGGAAAAGACCATTATCTATGGTCAGGTTGTTATTAGCAGTAGGTTTTTTTTTAAATGTTTTTAATATGTTGTAGTTGTTTGGTCTGTGTTTTTGTTCATGTATATTTTGAAAATTAAAGAAATATTTGAAAAAGGTGATCCCCTTTCTGTGCATACCCCTTTTTTGGTTTTGCCAGTGTGCACCAGCTCTCATCCGTGAAGAGCACAGGGTGCCAATGTCGAATCTGCCCATCTTGGTGTTCGCTGGCAAATGTCAATCGTTCTGCATGATGTTGGGCTGTAAGCACAACACCCACTTGTGGATGTCAGGTCCTCATATCACCCTCATGGGGTCTGTTTATGACAGTCTGAGCAGACACACGGATGTTAGTGGCCTGCTGGAGGATGTTTTGCAGGTCTCTGTGTCATGAACCGTTCCAGGGTTTAATCCTGTCTGCCCTTTTTCCGGGCAGATCATGTCAAGGGTTAACTTTGCTCTGCCTCATTCTGGGTTCAGGTTTGCTATTTAACTCCTATGCATCCTGCTGGCGGTGTCAGCTACAGTTCTGCCTGACTCTGGTAGCTCTTGATTTGTCCTGCTGTGATCCCTGACTTGCCCCGTGTCTGTTGAATCCCTCTGTCTGCCCTTTTCCCAGCGTTTCCCTGTTTTTTGGTTTGATTCTCTGGTTTCTGACTTGGCTTGTATTCGGACTCGCTTCTGCCATTGTCTTATCCGCTTCTGACCATTGCTGAACCTCCTGGCTTGTTCCTGACAATGTGTACTGCTGATACCTTAGTACTTCTGCCTCTGTTTTTTTGTTTTTTGACTTGGCTTGTCTGACCACTCTCTCGCCACATGGTGGCGCATGTGCTGCTGCTCTGTGGTGCTACTCTGTGTATGCAGTCTCACTTCCCTCTCAAGCTCCCTCTGGTGGAGGTTGCACTATACTGCACTGCAGCAGCATGACACTCTTGCACTGCACCTCCTTGCACAAAGAAGGAGGTAGTGGTCATGCTGCTGAGTTGTTGCCTTCCTAATGCCCTCTCCATGTCTCCTGGTGTACTGGCCTGTCTCCTGGTATCTGCTGCATGCCCTGGACACTGTGCTGACAGACACTGCTAACCTTCTTACCACAGCTTATATTGATGTGCCATCCTGGATGAGCTGCTTTACCTGAGCAACTTCTGTGGGTTGTAGACACCATCTTATGCTACCTCTAGGGGTGAGAGCAATGACAAAGTGGAAAAATGACCAAAACACCATTAAAAAAGGATGAGAACTGAGAAATGATCTGTGGTCACCCCCTACAGACCACTCCTTTATAGGGGTTGTTTTGCTAATTGCCTATCATTTCTACCTGTTGTCTGTTCCATTTGCACAACACCAGGAGACATTGATTGACAATCAGTGTTGCTTCACAACTGGACTGGTTGATTTCACAGTTACTTTGTTTTGTTTATGTGTTTTCTTTATTTTTATGTGTACTATGTTTAGGGGGTTATGAGCCATCATACTGTGTATGAGGGCATCATACTGTGTATTGGGGGTTATCGGGGCATTTTACTATATATTCGGGTTGTGTTGCTATCATACTGTGCATATGGGGCTATAAGGTTTCACACTTTGCACAGTGGGCTATGAGGGCATTATACTGTATATAGAGGTCTATGAGGTATCACGCTGTGTAGAGCGCTATGAGGGCATTTTACTATGTATAGGGGTTAAGAGGCATCATACTGTGTATTTTGGGTATATGAGGGCATTAAAATGGGTGTAGGAGCTATAATGGCATTATACTTTGTATAGGGGACTGTGTTGCCATCATACTGTGTATAGAGGGTTATGGTGGCATTCTACTTTTTATAAGGGGGCTGCAGGGGCTATCATACTGTGTATTGTAGAGCTAAGGTAGTATTGCATAGGGGGCTGCTGAGAGTGGATTTTGTTGGCATATACAGTTTTTCCACAGATCCGAAGTGAAAATTTTCAGCATAAATTGATGTAGTGCTGCATGTGGATGACGTTTATTAATATATCGTTCACAGTGCTTGTACTGAATTATGCAGAGTTATAATGTTCTAAACCTATCTTCCATGTGGACAGCCAATCAATGGCTGTACAGCACTGTTCAGATTCAATGGGTGTCTGTCTTTCAGGTGTCTATACAGAGAATGCGTGAGGTCTAAATGCACAATATTCACAAAGACACAGAATCCATATATTGTTCAATTAGACATCAGAGTGACTAAATTTTAGTCTTAACATTAAGGAAATAAAGGTTTTTTTATTAGAAAAGTTCAATAAACTAAATGGGTTTTCCCAAAAATAGTGTCATGGGTTTACCGCGACAGAGAGGAGCCAGAAGATCGCAGTGTCTGATTTCTCCTACTCCTGCACTGATTAGAAGCACTTCACCTTCATATTAAACTGTGGAAGTTTCTTTTAGCAGTGCAGGGGTTAATCTGCTCAGTTGAGAGCTCCTGGTGTGTTAAGGCTCAGCTGTGCACTGTTAGCCGCTCCCATCTCCTATATAATCCGGGTCCTGGCTAGCATTCATTGTCAGAGTAGCTTATGCTGCATGGCTGGAGGATGTTGTCGGTGGTTATTGGAGAAGGCGTTTGGTGGATTTATCTGTGACTGTTTCTAGGTTTTGAGTGTGTGATAATTCCTTCTTCTCATACTTTGGTTTAACCCAATCCTCCACTCCCCGATGCATACCTCTGTTGTATATGTGAGTATATTTGTATGTTTTGTATTTTTCATTACCCTTGTTCATATTACCTTGCTAGTCTGGTTGGTGTATTACGGTACACTACTACTCCCCTCTTCCCTGGACGGAGGAATGGTACAGACTGAGGGCAGATTCAGGAGCTAAGGCAAGGTATGTGGCCCCGGCTTCTTCACCATCAGAAGTAATCTGGGGAACAGTGCGAGCTAGGGCGCCCCTAACGTTATGGACAGGGAAAGAGCCCCTGGTCCCCCAACAGAGTCGTGACACATAGGTAATGAATATCAGATCAGTTGGGGGAAGGTCTTACACCAGCTCACCCCAGTGATCAGCTGTTAGCATCTCCCACTGTGGCTGAATGTGCACAGTAAAAGGAGGCAGAAAAACACAGCACCGTACACTGTGTAGTGGCCACTACACCGTGTGTGGATCTGTGCCGTTTCTGCTCTGCACACTGTGCACATCCAGCAGTTGCGAGACCTGCTACCAGTTGACTGGTGGGGGTGCTGGGTGTCAGCAGAAATTATCTGTGACGCTATTCACTACTCACGGACAGGCCATGAGCCATAGTAGTCAAATGTTCCAGGGTCAGATATCAAGAGAGTAAGTAGTAAACTAAAGGGGAAATACAAAGGCGAAGTCCTATGGGTGCTGTTCTTTGTCACCCCCAAAATCGAAGGTGAGCTAAACCCACCGGCATCAGGGGCTTATCTACAGCATTCTGTAATGCTGTAGATAAGCCCCCTATGTATCCTGAAAGATGAGAAAAAGAGGTTAGATTATACTCACCCAGGGGCGGTTCCACTGCGGTCCGGTCCGATGGGCGTCGCAAAGTACTGCAGTGTGCAGGCGCCGGGAAAGGTCAGAGAGACCCGGATCCTGCGCACTGCAGTACTTTGCTCTGCCCTCAACAGGGCAGACAAAGTACGCCTTCGCCGGAGCCGCAGCCTGAAGACAAGAAGAGGACGTCATCGTAAGAAGATGGGAGGCCCCGGACCGGACCGTGACGCCCATTGGACCAGAACAGAACCGGTACTGCCCCTGGGTGAGTATAATCTAACCTCTTTTTCTCATCTTTCAGGATACATCGGGGGCTTATCTACAGCATTACAGAATGATGTAGATAAGCCCCTGATGCTGGTGGGCTTAGCTCACCTTCGATTTTGGGGGTGACAGGTTCCCTTTAAGAAAAGAATACCAGGAAGATAGTGAATCAGCGCAAAAAGGCTAGGCCAACGGATGATCAGAACGAGGTCCAGGCAGCAATAGATCAACCAACTGAGCACAGAAATACAAGGCAAACAACTGAGCAGATGCTACATCTGGCAGAGATCTGGGACTCACAGCTCAGCTAAGTAGCTGGATAACCCCCTGGGACAGCGAACACCTGAAAGAAGCTCAGCACCTCTTAGACACAGATTGGACAGGTGCGCTGTCCATCAAAATACTGACAGCTCAGCAATTGGATGCCCGAGCTGTCAGTGACCGTGTACAAGACACACTGAGCGGAGGAATCGTGACATTATCAATATCAAACTAATGGTGTCTAAAGATAGGCAATGTATATCAAAATCTTGGAAAAGTCTTTTATACTTTCTATGCCACTAAAATGCCTGGCATTGATAGCTTGCATTGCACAGAAAATATATTGACCCAAACAACTAAATACTATTTTGCCATGTAGTTTCCCTTTTTTGTCTATATAATGTTCACTAAATAAGATATTGATTTCAAATTGGTGAAAAAAAAATATCTTCAAAAACCCACATAAGAAAAATACAACAAAATAAAAAATTAATATGATTAATTATGAGTGTTGGACTATTAATAGCATTTATCCACCACTATTCAAACCTGGGGCTCAGGACCCTCACTCTCGTGAACAGTGAGAGACCCTCAGAGATCTCAAATGTATCCTGTGGATAAATGTAGTTTTTGACCCAACCATTTGGTAAATGTAGTATTCCCAGGCATGACAAGAAAATGTGAAACAGCCCATATTGAAATAAACAGAAGTCTGTAAAAATTTGGAATCACCCACAGAGTAATATAGAAACATTTATTTGGTAAAGTGTATGGCAAGCAGAGGAAAATAAATATCGCAGAATGAATGTGCGCTAGATGTGCTGATAGTGATCGGCCTCCACACTTCCATGTCTCATCAATCGACCCGGCTGATACACGAGGTCCACAATATACGTCTCCGGTGATGATTTGGTTCCTGCACGAATGGATTCATCCAGTAACTTCACGTCATTCCACGCTCGGCCGTAATCTCCACGTGTCAGGGAACAGCCGATGCCAATTCTGTCAGCTATAGCCTAGGACAGCAGCATATCATTACAAGGCTGTGGACATCACATATAATTGGTACTTACTGCCACTAAGTCTCATATTCATCTTTTGCATATATTATAGTCTGCCTTTAAAGGGACCTCAAATTCTTTTCTTCTATCCTCCTAACCATTCACAAGTTTATATAAAGTTACAAAGTTTTACAATGGCGTTGGATGTTACAGCTTATTGCATCTTTATTAAGAGGTAAAACAACGCGTTTCAGGGTCAGACTGACCCCTCCGTCAAGTATAATACATCACACTGGGGTTAGTCCAACACAGAAACATGTTGTAATAACTACAACTCAGTCACGAAATTCCTCCACACCAGCAGTGCAGTCGTAACATCCAACGCCATTGGAACTCCTTTTCAGTTTGTGTGCAGACAAGGTAGATCCTCCTACACCTCCAGGATTGGCAGTAGGAGCTGGTATTTTCATGGAGTCAGTAGGCGCTGTGTCCTTATACAAAAGGTGAAGGTGAGCGTGCAATTGTTTCTCCTTTGTGCCTACACAATACATCATCACCCTACTGGCGATGTTCTTAATCAATAGTATCTAAACCATTTTTACAAAGTCTTTTTATCATTGCCGCATCCAGTTGACACCAGCTGTACAGTTGGCACTAGTGATCAGACTTCACCTGCGGCAGTCTGTCACTCTATTTTGTGATTCGGGTCTAAGGGGGAAGGTGCTAAGTCAGTGTAAGGAGACTTATAGGCCATGCAATGCTCCTCTGGGAAATTATATATGCAAATGCTCTCTCCAGAAAGCAAGAGGACTTGAACTTCAGGGCCACCTAGAGAAATGTTTTCCCCCTGAGACCCTCATCAGAGGTCTGTCATTCAACTGAATCAGACCTCTTCCTTTTCACTGAAGAGGGGCAAACATTCGTAAACACGTGTCTGCAAATAGAGTGTCTGGCTTAGTTATATTCTTCAGTTATGTGGCTAGTCTTGTTAAAGGGTAGATACTTACTTTTAGGATTGTTACTTTCACTAGGTGGCCTACAGTTCAAGTCCTCTTCCTCTCTGACGAGGCGATTTTCATTTTAGGTGATTATAACTACTGTCCCGGTAATAAGGGTTTTTTCAGTGTTTCAGCTAAGTTTGTGCAGTCACTCTATATGACTGCAGATTACTGAGTGCTGGCAATGTGCACACTGTCAGGATTTTGCGTTGCTGAATGAGCGGTCATCACGTGACCATAAGTATGCAATCTGCATAGATGCAATTGCAGCGCCCCAGAGTTCTGGTCGTTGCAATAATGTCGTTCTTCCACCAGGGGGAGTGATATTACGTCTGAAGGAAATAAAGGAGATCTTCTGTCCAGGTATCACAACCACACACAACACACTTCACACTCCAGGCCGCCAGGGGGAGCTACGCTTCTATCTATTAGGGCACTCCTCACAGTTAGGTAAAACTCATGGTTTGGGTAGTTAGTGAGGGTCAGAACCCGACGGAGTTTGGTAGAAGCTGGCTGGAGTGAGCTCCAGTCAGATCCAGACTACGGTCTGAGGAGGACGAGAGTCCACGGAGCTGCGCCTGCCCCACGTGCAGCAGCATCCTAAGAAAGAGACATTAGAAGAGAAGTGTATTGCAGTGAGTGAGAAACGAACTCATAGCAAAAGGAGAGGAAACCAGAAGGAGTTTTGTCCTGTGAGAGGCTGCCTCCTTCTGAGGCGCAGGAACTCCGGTGGCCAGAATACCGAGGGAGTAAGGATCTCTACGCTTTACTTCAGAGACAGGCAGGACAGTTAATTCCACGTTAGCTGCCCGACCTTATACCCAGGAGGCACGGTGGCAACTTGTGGGGGCCGGGGCGTCGTAGGGTCCCTGTAAAAAGCCTCAGGCCATCAGTCATATGGGTTTGTCCTATCCATACCATCTGGGGGACAGAGAAAGAGACATTCCATCTACAATAGTTGTGAGGACCTTACCGAGAAGCTCAGCAGGGAGGTACTACAACACCCAGGCGCTAGAGGAAGGCTATTGAATTCCACCTGGATAAGGGGACTCTGGATTTGCCTTCAGACCGGCCGGACTCTGCCTGCCCTGTGATCTGGTGCTCTGGACTGTGGACACTGAAGCCTTCAGTAAAGGTAAAGAGAATGCAACCTTGTGTCCTCGTTCTTCACTGCGCCTTACATCAACCACCATCACCATCTACACCTCTGGGAAGCCCTGGGGATACACTTCACCTGTGGGAAGGTATACCATCTAGCTGCTATAACATCACCCCAGCGGACCCCTAAGCAGTGTAGGTCACCCTGACTGAATACCACAGGTGGCGTCACAAACATTATCCCTTTAAAGACCTTTCGCCCATTTATCAACGGACGCCCCTAGGGCCACGGACCGAGTCAGCCATCATGACATCCCCACTGAGAACTGAAGGACCCGGTACCGAGTACCCCACAGTCCTATGGGGGCGCTCAACAATCATGTGTTGACTAGCAACTTTGCCTTCTTTTGAGAGTAGTGGATGAGAAACCAGTTGGCACGTGACTGCAACTACGCAAATCGTACAATAAGCACTTGGCCATGTAACGGAGCGCAATATTGACAGTGTGCACATTGCCAAGATGCAGCAATCTGCAGTCACTGGGTGGCTGCACAAATTTAGCTGAAGCCCAGAAACCTCCTTAAAGAGATTTTCCTACTAAATATAATTATTACCTATGCACAGGATAGGTGAAAAAATGTGTGAATGCAGAGGATCCAATGACTGTGAGCCATAGAGGTATAACATGCAGTTAGTGGGAACAACGCAATATTTCCAACAGAGCCCCCAACTATCATAAATCTTTAATAGTATTGGCCTTCCCTTATGACTCAAAAGGGACTTTGTGTGCCTCCCCACAAGGTTTTATGGCCCAAGTGCAACTGCACCCAATGTAGTTATGGCTCTGGGAATCCAAAAGATCCCAAGAAACAGAAATGGAGAAGATACAGATTAGATATTAGAAAAAATGTTTTGACAGTGATGGCAATCAATGAGTGGAAGCGGCTGCCACAAGAGGTGGTGAGTTCTCCTTCAAGGGAAGTCTTCAAACAGAGGCTGGACATACATCTGTCTGAGACGGTTTAGTGGATCCTGCATTGAGCAGGGGGTTGGACACGATGACCCCGGAGATCCCTTCCAACCCTAAGGATATGTTTCCACATTCAGGAAACGCTGCGTTTTTGTCGCTGCGTTGAGCCGCAGCATCAAAAACGCAGCGTCCAGATGTTACAGCATAGTGGAGGGGGTTTCATGAAATCCCATCTCCACTATGCAGTAAAAGACGCATGCGGCAGACCCGCAGAAACACACATGCGGCGCGTCTTTTAAGAACGCAGCATGTCCTTGCATTGCTGAAACAACGCAAGGACAACGCAGGTGACCTCACAGTGACCTCAGGAGCAGATTTGGTCAGGATTCTACCTGCATAAAATCCTGACCAAATCCTGAGGCAATCCTGAACGTGGACACATACCCTTACATTCTATGAACAAAGATTGCTGTGTGAATGGTGCAAATGTGTGACCGCCACTCTGCTCCCCTTTATAGGACTGATGGAGCTAGCTGAAGAGAATAGAGCAGTGCTCACACAAGCATTCTGATTAATGTAAACAGGAAACAGGAGACTCTAGGAGCTTCTGAGGTTCCCAGCAGTCAGACCCTCAGTAGCCGTACATTTATTACTTATAGAGTGGATTGGTGATACATGTATTTAATGGGACAAGCCTTTAAATGTCCATGTTTAGGATAAAGGAGTTACTGATTGAATAGGAAGGAGACGTTACAAAGGTACACAGATTTCTGCAGAAAGCCATAAGCACTCTATACGCCACTCTATAATAAAGATATTATAAGGAGGAGGATTACCACAGTTACGGCCCGTACACTTGGCCATATTTTCGATCCGAGTGTGATCAGACAAAAGATCGGATCACACTCAGACTAATAATAATCTATGCAGCTGTGCACATGTCCGATTTTTTTTCCTAGGATCGACTCAGTGATTTATGAATAAATCGTAGCATGCATGAGTTAGATCCAACTATCGTATCACCCTCAGCCACACACATCAATGAGTCCATGAAAACCATTGGACTGCACTCGGATGACATCGGAGTGCAGTCTGATTTTCACAGATAGAATGAAAAAGATGGAAACATTTTTTTCCCATCTTCTCATCCGAGAGAATCGGATCACACTATGATCAAACTCTGATCGAGTTTGATCAGAGTGTGACTAGCATAATCGGCCTGATTTTCTCAGATGAGAGAATCTACACCGCTGTGACCCCGGCCTAATCCAGAATCTGATGATATAAGCCATACAGAGGTACAGCACGGCTCTATAGACGTCTATGGGCACCATCAAGTTTACTTGGAGCTGCATTACATTCATGTACAGTAGATCTGTAGATACCAATACAAGGCGTAGCACCGATGACATGTGGATACACTCACCTTGTAAAGTAAGGCTCGATGATAGAATATTCCTCTCTTAATTTTTCCGATAGGTATTACATTGCACTTCAGCTCGTACTTAAGCTCGCCAACGTGAAGCTCCCAGCTGAATTCATGCAGTCGATCTTTTGCTATAGGTCCACCCATCTTTTCCGCAACGAACCTTCGTGAAATGAAAGCATATCCATCGCTTTTCAGATTTTTTTCTGATGACATTTTTTTCAAGTACCATCAAAAAACAAAAAGTAGCTATTTTTCTTTTTTGCAAATGGCCGCTGAGTGATTGCTGCAATTACGCTCAGATCATTAAATAAATTAAGATGGTAATGTATGCAGCCATTTAGGCATTTTGTCTGCTAAACTGCATTTTTTTGTAAGATTAAAAGCCGAACATAAAAGCTCAAAACGAAATCAATTTTAGTCTGAAGTCTGTAGAAATTAAGCAAATCTAATGATTATGTAGTTAGGGAGGAAGAAGGGATTTATCAGCAAAGGGTTAGGCTAGAGTTCAACATGTTGCTTAATGCCGAGCATTAACCTACACAATTAAGAGATTTCCACAGCGGCACATACACTGGAGACTGGTTTTCCTTCTCCGGCATTCTTATGGCATATGACACGGTATACCGCCAAGCTACCCTTACATGTTTAAGATGGGTGGCAGGAAACAAACAGCAAAAAGTGTGATCATTCATGCTGGGGACATATACGGTTTGGGTTTGGCTAAATTGAGGTGTGGAGTGTGGGGCCTGGATTTAATGAAGCGTTTGTGGGTGGCAACAGTAGGCCACATGGCTGCAAAACTGTGGCAAATTGCAGAAAAACCAAGCCTAACAAAGATCCATATTTTTCAACCATTAATCCTTGCAAGGAGGTTTGGTCTTAGTACTACAAACTGGGACTTCAGTAGGGAGAGAGTAGTCACAGATTGGTGGTTGACATTTTGCCAGGAACATCTGGAGCAGAAGCTGAGAGAACCATCAAGATGTAATAGAGGAGGAGAGCTAATGGGGGCTATTCCCTTTTTGGAGAGGGCTTGCAATAGACAGTATCCTCTACACTTTTTTTGCTCGGCATACTGCACTCATTTAGCACTTGGGCAAAGAATGTCACATTTGTGGGCTTTCAATCAAATAGCTGTCTGCATATTCATTTCTGGCATGGCTCCTGCTGCAAAACTTATTAAAATGAGTCGTCAGACATTGACCTATATGGGTAGCTCCCTTCTTGAAGAGAGCTAATTTGCATATAAAGGTGTGAGAAACACTACATGAACGGCTTCTGGCTGCCAGAGGCTTACAGAGCTCATAGAGGGTACAATGAAGTCCAAAAGTGCTAAAAGGGCCTGGGGACAGGGGTCTTCACAAGACAATCCACTTAAAACCTTTCTTGATTCCTATGATCACAGCATTTCACATCTACTGAACACGAGTAAGCAAAAATGCTCTGTTGTGATCTCACCACCTTTAGCTAAAGATCTATGACCTTTTTGTCTCTGGCCACCATTACTTTTCATGGTCTTTTTGACATTGTGTATTTTACAAACGTCCATTACATAGGAGATTTACTTACTGTGCCAAAGCAACGACCTGCTCCTTAGGGTGCATAAGAGGAAGGATTGTCCGGGTTACTTCTGAGATATAGTCAGCCAAATCTTGGTCAAATGGTGGAGAAAACTGAGCTATCTGAGGAACAGGCTCCGACTGAGTTTTCGTTTGGGGTATGTCATATTCTTCCCTCGTCTTTTCTTCTTCTTTCTTCACTTTACTCTTTATTTTGCTAAGATGAATTGATACAGATTTCTTATTCACATAAAAGACATTTAGACTGTGAGCTAGCTTATGGCTTTAGTAGGAGGCAAACTGATACAAAAACCAATACACTTTGTGAAAGTTTAAGAAAGGGTCTAAACAGCCACATCAAGTCAAAAGGTGGATCCCAAAGAGTCCTGCAACAGCAGTCGGATCATCACATGCTTGAGACAGAATGAGCGTAATACCACAAATCCACAGTATAAAGCATCTACGAGCGTCTATCTTGCTTGATCAATTAGGAATTTTTTAATTAAAGGCATTGGCCGACCATACCAGCTTATCCGCTATCCTGTTCTTAGCTCTCCATCTGGAGTTACCCCTTTGAATAGAGCAATCTCCCCAGGTGCACATAAAAACCGCAACCCTTGTCCATTTCCATTAGTCACAGACAAAAAATTAAACAGTGAGGAGTATTCAGGAACAGGAAACTCCAGACCCCCATTGTTGGTCAAAGTGATTAGATTCCTCAAGCGATCAGCAACTTATTCCATAGATGGGTGATAAAGGGATTGGTTCACCATAGAGATTTAAGGAAAAGTTGACCATTCTTCCACATGCAGATACATCATAGCCGACCAATGACTAGTAATATCAACTAACTCTACAGTAAAGAGAATAATCATGACCTTCATAACTACAATGAAAAAGAGGATAGATTTATATGTCCCACCCTAAAGGCCCTGGTGAACCCATTGATATCGATGAGTTCGGGTGACGGTCTGCTGTATATTGGAGTGTCGGCCGATTGATGGTCTGGAGAGATGTCAATTGTGTATGTCCGATTTCAGACTATTGAATACATTGTTCTCCCTGCAATAAGTCGCTGGCTAATGTGTCAGCCGGCATCTTTCTCATGGAGAAGACAGGAGCCCTCAGCTGAACAAGCGATCCTGCGTATGGCACAGTAGGCTGTCGGCCGAAGGATAGGCCAAAGCATCGTTTGGCCAACAGCCATCTAATGGGTATAGCCAGCATTACAATTCCTTACTTATCACAAGATACCAGCCACATCTGTTGTCATATACCGTACTTCAACCTTTGCACTCGCAGGATAAAATATTCCTTTAGACTCTGTAAAGAGCACCTCCTGCTGAACCCCTTTGCCATGTCTTCCCACTGTAGCCAAATTTATAATTCACCATCCATAATTTGTATCCAATTTGCTTGGTTGCAGCAAAGCCACAAAGTCATGATCTGGCACTTCTGCTATCCATCTCTCCGCTGCCACCCGATTGCATTGGCATGTGCCCTGATTTCTACATACAACTCCCTGGATTTTTTGGTTAATAGGTTGATGGTATCAGATACTTTCTCAATAATGCAACTACTCCTGGGAAATAGATGTTTTAAGAACCTGGTTTCTTAAATTCTTAATAGTTCTCCACCTGATATAACTAGAAATGTTCCCTGACTGCCCATGAAGAATGTCATTCCATCATGATTTTGCACATTGCATTTATAAAAAGGTAACTATAGCGAAGAAGGACTACTCTAGAATAATTCACTTATTTATGGGGTAAAAACACGATCCCTTAGGGTCATCGAGAAGCCAAATTCAATAATAACCCATACGGCCCACAATCCTAATAATTCAACTTTAATTAATTTTTTCATAAAACATTGTCATACATCTTACCACAGAAAAATTTGTCTTTCTCAACTTAATAAACACATCTTCTCCACCTCCAACCCTTACAATGATCAATCTCTCTGAATTTGATGATAAAATTTGCAAGTTTGTACATTGAAGGGTCAGGTTACACATTGTTCATAGAACTCTGTACAGAGGGTAAGGTGGGAGGAAGAAGCACAGCTACACTGCTCAGTTCTGCTGATAATGCTGCTGCATCTATGGATGCTTCAGGGACATATGGGAAAGGGATTTCCTCTTTTCTATGTGTTCAGTTTATAGTGTACATCCTAGCCTCCCCTAAATTTTGGAGCTGAGTTTGGGTGAAATAAAACAACTAGAAATTAATCCTAAAGAGGGAAAAGTGTAAACAATGCGGGATACAAGTTATATTTTGGACCAGAAATACTATTATTCCTCATGTACACCTATACTGTATGACCATTGATTCTGAAAATGAATCCTAAAGTTTAAAATACCATTCTGATGATCTGATCTGACTTTTACAGACATTTAAAATCCTACAAAACTCATCTCTTCTAATAATCCTATTGTAATAGGATGCAGGTACTGAGTGTGTCACCACGGAACAGACAGACCAACAGTTGAGGGGTTTATTAACAGGAATCAGGTTCTCCTCGCAGGGAGGAAGAAGTGGAATATAACTAACAATATAACAGTGCAAAAATATGGGAGTCAAACAGTGTAACAGTAGAAAACGGAATTTCTTGGGAAAAAGAACACTTATCAGTCTGATGAGGACTTGCTTGACGGGTTGTCTTCTCCAACGTAGGCGCCGAGATACAGCGGCACTTGTCGTCCCTCTGTTGTCCGTGGGCTGAGTAGTCTGTAGGAACCCACTGCCTGGGGTTTCGAGAGTTAATGTGATATACACCGGCTCTGAGTCTTTAACTTTTACAGCACAGCCTATCCCAGGAAAACGATAGTCAGTCTATTAATAAGTCTCTCAACAGGAATCATGAGCTCTGCACTGGTACCGTGGGTACCAGGGGTCACGGTCTCTGCACGGACCACTGTCTCCGCACGGGTGTCAAGGCGCCCCTCTCCAGTCACAGCAGAGTCTGCTTTCATGTACTCACAAGATGCAGTCTTTTTGGGCGATCTCCCTGTATTTGTCCTCTGACCGGGAGATCTCTCTCTTTCCCGGAGTGCAGCTGCGTCCTGCTCTGACCGCTGCTCATGCTGCTCTGAGCCTTGCTTGCGCGCGCCTTTCCTGCTCTCAGCCCGGCTTCCTTTTTGTCCCGGTCTCTAAGTCTGCCCCCTGGGGAACCTGTAGCACAGCTCAATGGTTCCAGGCATGGAGCCGAGAAGGTAACCACCCCTGGACTCTTCTTGTGCTTCACCTCCATACATTCCCCCCCTCTTTCTGCTCGCCATTCCACGGGCGAGATTTTCTGGAGTCCCTGTTGGCAATCTTCCAGTCCTTGCACAATCTGCTGCCAGATGAACTCGTCCTGATTGTAGCGAACGGGGGGTACACCAGCCGTTGAACGTTCAGAGCATCTCAAATCAGCAGGGGCGGTGGTGTCAACTGCTGTGGGAGAAGTCAAGGTTTCCTCTGATACATTGGTAGTTTCAGGCACCAGCCCTGTTTCTGGGTTCCCTGGGAGAGATTGGGAGTCTTCCTCGTTTTCCACATCAACATTGATCACTGGCGCAGCCGGTGGGGGCGCTGGAGCCAATTGGACTGATTCAGGATCTCTAGATAAACATGGACGCAACATATTCCTGTGCAGTGTGTGGGTGGGAGTCCCCTCTTCCGTTTCAGGCTGGACCTCATAAACGGGACCCCCGTTGCCGAGCCACCGCTTCACTCGGTACAGCCTTTTCTCCCACCGGTACTCTAGTTTGTTGTGTGGGCGCTTTTCCCTCACTAAGACTCGGTCTCCAGGCCGCAGGGCTGTCCCCTTTTGAGGAGCTACCTGGGGATGCTCCAATTCTTGCTGCCGGTTCTGCACTAGACGTTGAATTGTCTGCAGCCGACGACGGTGTTCTTGAACCCAGGAGTACACCCCCATCCGTGGGTAGTCTTCCTCGGGTTCCAGCTCCAGCTCTGCCAGCCCCTTCCCGGGTCGGCCAAAAGACAAAGAGTAGGGGGTGAATCCGGTGGTACTGTGTTTCCGATTGTTATACGCCCACACCAATTCAGGGACGGACCCAGTCCACTTCACCTTCTGGTCCTCTTCCAGTGTCCTCAGCATTTGAATCAGAGTGCGGTTAAATCTTTCACAAGCCCCATTCCCCTGTGGATGATAAGGGGTGGCCCGGGACTTATCGATTTTGTACAGCTGGTGCAGCTCCTCCATCACTCTTCCGAGGAAGCACACCCCTTGATCAGAATGGATGCACTTGGGACACCCGTACACCTGTATGAAGTGTTTGCAAGTTGAGTTAGCAGCAGACTCGGCAGTCTGGTCCCGCGTGGGCATCACTACGGCAAATTTAGTAAAGTGGTCTATCATCACTAAACAATGCTCATAGCCTTAGTGTGCTGGTCCAATTGTCAAGTAATCTATTGCCAGTAGGTCCATGGGGCCAGAAGACCTCACCGTCTCTGTGGGAGCTCGTTGTTCTGGTGGTTTGACCAGCTCACAACTTCTGCATTGCTGACATACTTTCTCCACAATGTTCCTTAAGTGGGGATGATAAAATAGGCGCTGTAATCACTGGAAAGTTTTTTCTGGCCCAAAGTGTGCTCCTTTCTCATGTGCTTCCTTAGCCACCTGATCTATCAAGGACGAGGGAATCACCGTCTGCCATACAAGACTGAGTTCTGTTTGGAGGAATACCTTCCGGTACAGGATACCATCCCGCAACTGGAGCCTCTCCCAATGGCGTAGCATCTTCAGTACTTCAGGTGACATGGAGTCCTCTCGTGTCGATTGGGCATTTGTTCAGACACCACCCACCTTCTCAACTGAGCTAGCTCCGGATCCTCCTGCTGCACTCGGACCCACCCATCGCGGGGCTGCTCCAGCAAATTCACACAGGCCTCTTCTTGTTCAGTTTCCCGCGTCGCTGCTACCATCCTGGCAGTCTCTCCAAAACCTGGAACCTCCACATCTTTCAGTTCATCATCCTGGCTGGGTGCTGGTTTGCGATAGTTTACTCGGGAGAGGGCATCCACATGAACATTCTCAGCTCCTCTTTTATACGAAATTCTGTATCGGAACTTGGCCATTCAGGCTACCCAATGTTGTTCTAGGGCTAACATGGCATTCTCGAGATGGGCCAACGGATTGTTATCGGTGCGTACATGAACTTCTGAGCCAGCCAGATATTCCGCGAACTTCTCAGTCATTGCCCACACCAGCGATAACAACTCCAGCTTAAACGAACTGTAGTTTTCAGGATTCTTTTCCGAGTCATGCAAAGACCGACTGGCGTATGCGATGATGCACTCTTTCTCATCCTGCATCTGCGATAGTACGGCCCCGAGGCCCTGCAGGTTCCCATCAGTGTGCAAGATGAACGGCTACGTGAAGTTGGCGTAGGCCAGCATGGGGGCCTCCATCAAAGCCTTCTTCAAAGCCAAGAATGCCTCTTCCTGATGCTTCCCCCACTGTATGTTCCTGTTTTTGGCGCAAGAGGGCACTCGCTAATCCACTCCAGGAGTTATTGAGGGAAGGCGGGTAAAGTCTTTTACGAAGCGTCTGAAGTTTCCTGTGAGTCCCAGGAATGCACGCACATCTTTCACAGTTTTTGGAGTTGGCCACTCTTGTACCGCAGCGATCTTCTCCTGGGAAGGTCTTACCCCCTCAGCGGAGACAACGTGTCCCAAGTATTCAATCTCGGTATGGAAGAGGTGACATTTCTGGGGTTTCACTTTCAAGCCGTACTTCTGTAGCCGACGCAGAACTTGCTCTAGTCTCTGCAGATGTTCCTCAAAGGTGGGGGCAAAGACGATGATATCATCCAAGTAAATCAAAGTGGCTTCAAAGTTCAGGTTTCCCAGACATCTCTCCATGAGTTGCTGAAATGTTCCTGGGGCGTTTGCTAGGCCGAAGGGCATCCAGTCTAACTCATACAGTCCCATCGGAAGGATGAAAGCCGCCTTGGCTCGGTCTTGCTTAGACATGGGCACCTGCCAGTAGCCGCTGGCCAAGTCTAACGTGGAGAAATATCTGGCATTCCCTAGTGCAGTCAGGGACTCCTCTATTCTGGGAAGTGGGTACAAGGCCCGCACTGTGCAGGCGTTGAGCCAGCGATAGTCCACACAGAACCGCAAGGACCCGTCTTTCTTTCTCACCAAGACTATAGGGGCCGCCCACGGGCTCTGACTCTCGCGTATAACTCCCTTCTTCATCATGTGTGACAGCATTCCCTTCACCTCCTGGTACATCTGTGGGGGTATTTGGCGGTACCATTCCCGGGTTGGTGCCACATCCCCGGTGGGTATCTCGTGGGTGATGGCCGTGGTACATCCAAAGTCATCTTCATCTTTGGTGAACACCTCCTGATATTTCCCCAATAAGGCTTCCACCTGAGGTACCTGCTGCGGAGTAAGTTCTGAGAGCTCCGCCCTCATGCGTTCCAGGATCTGGTGCCCTTCTTGCAGTAATCTGCGGTCCTGAGCTGCCTCCGCTTTGATGGTAATCAGTCACGGATCTTCTGGCCTTGCGGTCAGCTGTACCGCCTCAGTTGGGACCAACTCGTCTGGGAGGCCTAGGACTTGGGCGACTTCGCTTCTGGGGGGCAAAGTTGCATCTGTCTCCCCCAAATTTATGCAGTGCACAAGGACAGTTCCATCCCGCACGGTAGCCTGGGACCGCACGACCAATATTCCTGACGGCAGCTGGTCGACTCTGCTGGGCTCAATTTGGACTTTGACCCCTTCCAGCGGGACACCAGGTCGTATAGGCAGAGGAAGCACCATCTGCCCAGGGGGCAACACTCGTTTGAATGAGGCAGGGGCGATGACTTTGCCGAGTTCCTTTCCATCGCTGTATGCTTCCCGGACCTGGGTGGTCCGTATCAGTTGTTGAAAGACCCTTCTCTGAGGGGTTTGGTCGCTCCATTGTTGCAGGAAACTGTTCCGGGGACTCGGTGAAAACCAGGCTTCCGAGGTATTTTAACACATTCAAGCCCAGGGTCACGGTATGGTCTTTAGCTACCTCTCCATCCACCAGTACCACTCCTCTTCTCACGAGGTCTTTTCCGCAGACCTCTATGTTCATCCATACCAGCCCTGCGACCGGGATGGGCAAGTAATTAGCCGCCATAAGTTTGATCACAGGGCCCCATTCGGGCCATAGCACCTCTGTGAAGTGATGGTGGAAATATCTCTCAGGCATGGTGGTCACTTGCGAGCCGGTGTCCGCACTGCTCTTCCATAGATTTCCACCCAGACCGGAGGGCATGTGGAAACAAGGCTGAGGGGACTTTTACTCTGTTCTTCACGCTCCGAGCTGTGCCCCTTGAGCTCAGAACCACCTAGTTTAAAGGAGGGCGTGGGGATGGTCGGCTCCACCAGGGACACCATCGGGCAATGTGGCCGGGTTCTCCACAGGTGTAGCATGTAAGAGGGCTTCTCCTCCTGGTAGTTTCACCATCCCTTCGGGGGGCAGCTTCTCTGTCTCGCACCAGAGGGCCGGGCCAGAGTTCTTCTGGAGGCTGCCATTTCTTCATGGACCTGTCTAATCTCCATTCTCAGGTCCTCCACCCACTGGGGGATATTGTCTGCGGTGGTGGTTACCTCCCTGCTCCGCACCCTTCCCACCAGCCCTGTCACTCCCTGTTCTTGTTCTCGCACACGTGCCTCACTGCCAACCTCAGAAAAAGTCATGTCTGGCTTTACTCGCATGCGCTCTCGCAGTGCCTGTTTCATCATTGCGTCACGCAGTCCCGTCACCAGCTGATCCCTGAGCACCACATCAACTGACCCAACCCCTACACCGTCCTTTCATCTGATAGCAGTGTGAAGTTCTTGTAGGGCGTTTATGAATTGGGTCACAGTCTCCCCCTCTCGTTGTACCCGGTGAAACAGTCGCATGCGAAGTTCCCCTACGTCAGTGGAGTCCCCATGCATCTCCTCTAGTATGCGCAGCACTTTATCCAGGGTATCTCTCTCCTGGGGGGACCTATGCATGACAGAATCCCGCGCCTCCCCCTCCAGGGCCATCAATGCAATTTCCGCCTCCAGGGCTGGTGTCATGGGATGCATCCGCATCATTCCCTGGATACGCTCTGTCCAACTCCACAGCATTACATTGTTCCCAGTGAACCTTGGCAAATTATTCAACATGGCTCCCAGGGAAATGCTAGATCTGGGAACTTCCCCAGCTGCTTGGTCTGCCCTTTCCACGCTACCGTGTGACATCCTGCCGACTACGCCAAATGTAATAGGATGCAGGTACTGAGTGTGTCACCACAGAACAGACAGACCAACAGTTGAGGGGTTTATTAACAGGAATCAGGTTCTCCTCACAGGGAGGAAGAAGTGGAATATAACTAACAATATAACGGTGCAAAAATATGGGAGTCAAACAGTGTAACAGTAGAAAACGGAATTTCTTGGGAAAAATAACACTTATCAGTCTGATAAGGACTTGCTTGAAGGGTAGTCTTCTCCAACATAGGCGCCGAGATACAGCGGCACTTATCGTCCCTCTGTTGTCCGTGGGCTGAGTAGTCTGTAGGAACCTGCTGCCTGGGGTTTCGAGAGTTAATGTGATATACACCGGCTCTGAGTCTTTAACTTTTACAACACAGCCTATCCCGGGAAAATGATGGTCAGTCTATTAATAAGTCTCTCAACAGGAATCAAGGGCTCTGCACTGGTACCGTGGGTACCAGGGGTCACAGTCTCTGCATGGGCCACTGTCTCCGCACGGGTGTCAAGGCGCCCCTCTCCAGTCACAGGAGAGTCTGCTTTCATGTACTCACAAGATGCAGTCTTTTTGGGCGATCTCCCTGTATTTGTCCTCTGACCAGGAGCTCTATTTCCCGGAGCGCAGCTGCATCCTGCTCTGACCGCTGCTCACGCTGCTCTGAACCTTGTGCGAGCGCCTTTCCTGCTCTCAGCCCGGCTTCCTTTTTGTCCCGGTCTCTAAGTCTGCCCCCTGGGGAACCTGTAGCACAGCTCAATGGGTCCAGGCACGGAGCCGAGAAGGTAACCGCTCCCAGACTCTTCTTGTGCTTCACCTCCTTACATTATAACACAGTTTAAAGTCACCAGTCAAAGGCTTTTCCAACACTGACTCCATTTGGCCAAGTTGCAGGTCCTTACTCATCACTCTCTTCCGATCTACCCCTTTCCGCTTATAGATTGAAAGCTTATATGATCACAGCTCTTTCCTAATGTTCCTGGTTTACGCTGTGTTGTTCTGCACACACGCTTCAACACAGGATTGCGCTCCTCAGCTGTAAGACAAATCTTGGACGGGAAGCAGGACACAAGCGAATGTAGAAACCATGGCCTCTATAATATATTGTTCCCCTCTGTCGTTTATTAGAGGAGACCTATCGACACAGCTATGTAACAAAAATGGGTAGTATATGGGATAGCAAAAATATACCAAGAAATGTTTTTCTTTCAGTGACAAATTTGGGTTACAATAAGAGTTAGTGCCCATAAATCACACATTTCTGGACAGATTAATTAATACCACATTGACAGAACGGCATGAAAAAGGTTCCACCCGACCTTCATGGAGCAAAGAGAAGACATGTACCTTGTAAGATATATTGTTTGCAATATTGTCTTGAACTAAGTTAGAACTTAGATCAACTATAGAAAAGTCTCTGCTGACGATAAAATTGGATGTTGAAATACTGAACTAATAAAAACTACAGGAAAATCATAAATAAAACTACTGATTTGTGTTTAGAAGAGTCAACTCCAACCTTCATACTGTAGGGAAACCTCTGGAAAAGATATCTTTCTTCTAAAGAATTTGACAACTAACTAATATCTAGTAGAAAATGGGTAATTCTTGCACTTTCTGCCAAATCCCTAGCAATGGTTGCCAACAGCCCCAATTTAGCTTGAAAAGCACTTGCAAAATAAACAAAGAAGTGGTATTGAGTAAAACTATGTCTGAAAATTACTATTTAGAGGGTATTCCTGACAAATTTTGACAAAGGCAAGTGCCACTGAGCTTCAGGTTATTATGTGGGATTTCTACAGGGCTGAGGTCAAGGATTGAAATCCGACCAAAGGCATCCACTTCATGGACTTTATTCCCTTTGGGATGTTCCACACTCCAAAAACATACTAGTTGTTTTGTTTCCTATGAAACTTGCCACAGCGTTTGTGTGAGGTACAAGCCAATCACAATATATGTCAAAAGATTACAAAATACATTATCGGCTGTTTGGGCCTTAAGGAACGAGCTCTCTTGTAGTTGCATCTCAAGGAGGCGTAACTTTTTTATTTTTCCATCGACTTGCAAAAAATTATTGGTTTTTGTGTTGCCATTAAAAAAAAGTTATGTTAGGTCATGTATTTTGCTGGACAGATTTTTATTGATACAATTTTTGGGTTTTATATGACTTTTGATCAATTTTAATTTCATTTTTTTCTTTTGTTGCAAGGCTGGATGAACACAAAAAAAACCATTTCTTTCTGGTTTTATTTAGTTTTTGTTTTTTTAACCATGCAGGTTATATAGTGGAATAAATAGTTTGGTATCACGGCATCAGTAAAAGTCCAATTACATATATTTTTTCTCCAAATTAGTCCACCTGTTCACACGTTTAGAATTTGGTCAGTACTTTATATCATTATTTGTAAGCCAAGACCAGGAGTGGGTGAGAAATACAGACGTGATGACGTGTTTCTAGTAGACCGGCGTCACACTTGCGAGTGCAATTCGAGAAACTTGCGCGAGTCTCTCGCCTCAATACCCGGCACTGCCGCCGGCGGTTCGGACCGGAGCGTTCAGCTGCATAGAAATACATACAGCCGCACACTCCGGTCTCGAGTGCCGGTGGCAGTACCGGGTATTGAGGCGAGAGACTTGCGCGAGTTTTTCGCACTGCAGTTGCAAGTGGGACACCGGCCTATACTCTTTCTTTGATTGTTCCACTCCTGATTTTGGCTTTTGGAGAGAAAGGAGAGAGGTGTTTTTTTTTTTCTTACTTTATATTATATTTTCCATGCACAAAATTTCATAAACCTTCCTCAAACGTAAATGGGTTTTCAGATCACAAGATACTGATGATCATGACGGTTCACCGAGAAGCAATATTCAATGTATAGTACAGAATAGGAGAATTGGATTTGGAGATGTTCTGCAGCACTCAGCTGTGACCACTACACAGTGTAGAGCGATGCTGTCCTCTTGCAATGATGGTGAGGGGGGTGTTTGTAATTTTTTTTCTATTCACAGCATACTCTGGCTATGGTGTTTTTTCCTGACGTTTTCTCATAGGCATCTCTAAAGAATTTGAAAATCGTCAGTTGTAAATTACAAAAAAAACCACTATTAAAAATGCTCAAAATTGGATTTTTATATGCATTTTATTAGGGCCGATTTTCCTTGCATGATATTTTTAATAAACTGCCAGAGGAGATTATCTTTCTGAATGGTGCACGGTGATGTGTAGCCCAGATATCCATCACATGAAGCCTTGCTGTTAGAAAACACATCTGCTTCAATTTAATCGTTCGTTAATTCATGAAAACGAATCGTCTGACACATCCCCTGGCACATCTGTCTTTCAGCAGAGGATTTCTGAACTCTCAAGAAAACTGTACACGATTTTAAGCTGCACATGGTTTCTATTAATTAGTATAAAGTAAAAACATGTGTCGGGAGAACAATATTACATGTTCTTCAGTCTTGGGTGGCTCGTAGAAGTGGAGGAAAAATGAGAGCTGCGTTCCCTGGCACACATGAATGCATCCCACCTTCACATGCTGCTGATCTCTGCAGCTTATAATGCAGATGGATCTGCTGCAGAGACAATGAGGGATGTGAGCAGTCATATTCAGACCCTTTTGTAAGGAGATGGACAATGTGTAATGTGAATAGTGTTGTGATGCATTGCAGTGTTTTGCACTGTACTATGAGGAAGATGTGTTCTGCCCAGCAACAGACAGTAAGTAGGTTAAGACAGAGTTAAGTGTTGGGACTAGCCCACAGTGGGAGAAAGTGAGTTTTGGCCCAGCGAGTAACAGAGACGGACCTGAGATCCGAGTAGTCTGCAGAGCCGTATAACAAAGGTGTCGTGGCGAGAGGAGACCAGAGCAGAGGATAGCGAGATCATGAACACCAAGAGAGACATAGTGCTGTCGGAGCTACACAGTGATCAAGGGGGGACAGGTCAGTGGACTAACCGAATGACTAGGAGACTGAGAAAGACGGTTTCTGGAACAAGACGGACCAGAACGTGGAAAGAGAAGAGAGTGTCCCAGGTGGGAGTTCCTTATGTGTTAACAAGCAGCAAGCTAGTTTCAGCCATATTGGCACTATCTCTTTATGAGGGAAAAGACAGGGAACCGCTGGAGGAAAAGATGACTTTCACAGACTGTGATGTGGTACTAGGTAGCGTTTTTTTGTGCATAAACAAGTGGGACTAGTGGAGACTGGAACCAGAGAAGCAAAGGAAGTGAAAAGAATATGTATAGAGATGTTCTGTGATGTAGAAACGTACGACATGTGCCCGCTATCTCATGTATAATGTTGTCATCAAACTTCTGTTCAGTAAAAGTAAGTTTTTAAAGAAGTAGTGGTCTCCCTTGATGAATGGGTTATCAACCTGTCGTGGACAGTCAAAGTCATTGGTAACAGGCAGCCTGCCAAGGCGTATCACTTCACTATTAGGCCTCTTTTACACTTCCATCTTTCTGCTTACATCGCAATCTGTCGAATTTGCAGGATCCTGCATTTTCCCATAGACTTTTATTGCCGACGGATCGCGACGTATGGCCACACGTTGCGTCCGTCGTGCACTGGATGCGTCAGGTTTTGGCGGCCCGTCGTCACAGAAAAATGTTCAAGGGAACGTTTTTCTGTACGTCGCATCCAGTGTTTCAGACTGCGCATGCCCAGCAGGAAATATCGCTCTCACGATCTTTCCTGCTCGGCAACGCAGACGGAAGTGTGAAAGCAAACACTTCCGTCGGTACGTTGCGCGACGCTTCGTGACGGCCCCGTACCGACGGAAGTGTGAAAGAAGCCTTAGTTGCACGCAGGGCCGGACTGGCCATCTGGCAATTCTGGAAGGGCCGGTCTGGTTGTGGGCTGCCTTGTCTGCTACGTTATTAACAGAATCGGTGTTCTCAAGATACCCATACTGTTAAAAGTTTTGACAAAGCACAAAGTTGCTGACTCCGTCACTTACCCCACCAGGCCACGGGTATCATTAGAAATATTGGTCTTGTAGTAAATCTTGCTTTCCTCCATCCAGAGTAATATTAGTAATATATCCCATGTGGTGCTTGGGGACGGGGACAACATGGGCCTGTGTGATTTCAAATGCCAGGGCTGAATTTCAGCCCCAGTCCGTACCTGGTTGCACGCACACCCAGCCAGGACCTCCATCTTCATGTTGCGTGCCTTTGCGTATGAGACAAGCACTTCGCCCATGGCTACCGGCCCTGCACCACGTTACACTTTCAGTATAATAAATCTGACAGATAGCGTAACCTAAAAGATGTCTACCTGATCTGACCGTAGCTAAAGCAGGGCATACACAGTTATCAAAACACACGTGTAATTACACTCTGTCATCATTGAATAACACAGATTTAAAAAATGATAGAGTATCAAATATTATACAGTTTCCCACACATATTTTTTGTTTTATAACCCGAAATAGCTTGTAATTAGTGCAAATGTACCTGGAAGATTTTTCCTTGAGACTACCTCTGCTTAGGGACGGAGATCGCCCTGAAGGAAGATCATGTTTATCATCAACTGGAGAGGGAACACTTCTGCTGGGAAAAAAAAATTAGTATGTGGATGTCAATATGGTGGGGTGATTTTATTATACTGACTGATGGACAGGATGTTCTCAATTAGGGCTCCTTCAAACATCAGGTTTTTTTTACTCCTATGATTGTCTATTTGGTAGTTCACATGTATGAGTTTTGTTTTGTTTTTTTAAAGTAAGTGATCCGCACAAAAGAAAGAGATTTGTCCAATATTGATCAGAGTGTTGGCTCAAACTTGCCAGTGCTAGTCTATAGATCAGTGAAAATATCGGACGACACTTGTATGCCATTCATGTGCTGTCCGTTTTTCAAGAACTATTTGATAGCAGAAACTTTCATCAGTTTTTTTTTTATACGAGGAAAACTAATGATGGTAAGAACTGACACACTGACCAAACTGATGAAACTCTGATAAAGAACAATGATAAAACTCAGACTGATTATTGCATATAGGAAAAATCATTGACGTCTAAACTAGACTTTATGGTGGGATGATGTTTTCTTAATCAGTCAACTGACCTTGCAGAAAAAGGTGCCTCCTAGTAAAATACTGTTATAACAATTCTACCTTAAAAAAGGGTGTTGATATCTGATTACCATATGAGCTAATCGAGCAAGTATAAAATATGAATTAATTTGCCGTTTTGGTGGCTAGCTGCTCCATCTCGGAACCTTCTTGGTAGAGCCATGAGAAATTATAATGCCAAAAAAATAAAAATCTGGGGGAACCTTCAGGAGCTGACACTTAGAAGATAATCCATCATTCTCAAATCGGTAGAAACAGTTTTTATTTCATTTATAATAAAAAAAAAACCCTTTATATATAAGGTGCTCGAAACAAAAGCCTTATCAACTCTGGACCGGGGTAGAAAATGTGAAGCTAATGAAGATCCCAGTCTGGAGTCAAACAAGTTTGCTTCAACTACTTTATGGAAAACAGTATTAATTGTTTTAATTTAATTTTATATAAGTATTAAGTATTACTACTTATTTGTGCATCATGTATTATCTTCCATGTGGGTTTCAGCACCAGAAGAAACCTCAATATTTCTATATTTTCTTCTTTGGTAGTCATAAGCATGGATAACTAG
Source organism: Ranitomeya variabilis (assembly GCF_051348905.1). NCBI lineage: Eukaryota > Metazoa > Chordata > Amphibia > Anura > Dendrobatidae > Ranitomeya > Ranitomeya variabilis. The sequence continues at coordinate 45,122,235 of NC_135237.1, read as the reverse complement.
GCACAGAGACAGGCATGAGAAATTGATACTGACATTATACCTTGTCTCAGACATCTTCTACATAACTTTATTGTCAGTTACAGGGGTTGGTCACTTTATTTTATCAGATGAGATGTGTTGGGGATATAATTTTGTGGCAATTACTAGTATATAAATATTACAGGTTCTCGGTCCATAGTTAGTACATCCTTCCTCACGAGAATGCACGGCTCTGCTGAAGGAGTAGTATGTGGCCAGATCAATCCATCTTCCTCATGTTCGAGGCTTTGGTCACGTTCTCCTCCATCCACTGACATTCTGAGAACAGGAGAACACAGATTGTGTGGAAGGCACAGTAATAAATGCAGGAGGAGAACCTGTAATACTTATACATTAGTAAGTGTCACAAAATCATGTCCCAAGGACAGATGAGCGAATCTCCTAAAATTTGATTTGGGCAGATTTGCCAAAATTTGGCCACCAGATTCGATCCCTATAAATTCAGTCTGCATCAAAACTACTCAGATTGGTTAGCTGTGGTGGAGTTGGAGAAGGTTTAAGAACAAGAGGAATCTTTTCCAGGCCCCCCAAAACAATTCATCAAAATACTGGCTGGCCGACCATTTTGCTGGTTTTGTGCAAATCCAATTGCAGAAAAATGCAGATTCTGAAGTGGTAATGATGTTCTGACTGTGAGCAATCGCTCATCTTTTGTCCCAAGCACATGTTAAAAAGAAAATAAGTAGATAAACCCTTTAAATATTATGTGTTGTGTTCATTATTCTGACTCATGGATATGTAGAACGTGGTAGTGCTTGGATAGACCTCTACTTTTATGCGCTTCCGTATTCACCTGTACTCACGTTCATACCGATTAATCAGACAGCTTAACTCAGCCACGATCTCATGTAAGAAGACTCCAGGAAAAGAGGGTTGCTTTAACTGAAATTCTTGTATTATGATGAAAGTAGCAGGTAAAAAGGAATATTCAACAGAGGACATGTAGTAGGATGCATACAGATGGAGGAATGATGACAAAATGGAGAATGAGGGCGTGAACAAACATACATCACAGGACTACAGTGAGAGAGTTGGGACAAAATACAGGGAAAGGCAAACTTCTGCCTAGAAAGAAAGGATGGAACACAAGCAATGCAAACATTAAATGATTTCTCAAGTCGTGAGACATGACACTCCCCGTCTGAAATCCTTGTATTTCACGATGTCCGTAATTCTTCAAAGTCGTTCGAACCTGAAAAAACAAGAGGAAAGAAAACATGCATGCAATAAAAAACATCAAAGATTTTAAAGTCCAAAACTCGTTGTTGTCGACCCGTAGATCATAGCGAAAGATAAGTCCAAGTATATAAAACCCATCTTCAGATTGGGGAAGCCGCAAACATGCCAACTCTTCCACCAACCCAGAATCCAAAGGGAATATTAACAGTTCAATCCAATGGAAAATGTCAATATCCAATAAAACTAGGGAACAAGGAGGAATGCTCCCCGCCGTGAGCAACGTCGGGACCATGTTCAGTTCATGTGATGTCTTCCTTTAGTAGAAGCAGCACGAGTTCAGTCACCGGGCGGAAGAAGGTTCGGGTAGAGCCCCCTTTTGTCACCTTAACTTCTACCTTACGAGTCTTTCCGTCCTCACTGGGTAAGACCTTGGTAATAAGTCCCATTGGCCAGTCATTACGATGAGCCTCTTTATCCTTTAAGAGAACAAGGTCTCCTTCTTGGAGATTGGGACTGGGCGTCTGCCATTTGTGACGGTTTTGAAGCAAGTGCAAATATTCGGTCTTCCAGCGATGCCAAAACACATTAGCCAGGTGTTGAACTTGTCTCCACTGACATTTGTAAATGTCCTTGTTATCGAAATTCCCAGGCGGAACTGTAGCAGCTCCAGTCTTCTGTGTAAGAAGTGTAGCTGGAGTAAGGATCGTTGGAGCATCGGGGTCGGATGATACTGGAACCAAAGGTCTAGCATTTATTATGGCTGACACTTCTGCGAGGAAAGTGACCAGAACTTCATGAGTAAGGGGAAGTTTATGGTCCAGCAACATGGAGTCGAGGATCCTTCGTGCAACACCAATCATGCGTTCCCAAGATCCACCCATGTGTGAAGAGTGTGGAGGGTTAAATACCCAAGTGCATCCATTGTCGGACAAGAAGTTGTCAAACTGCAGTTCCTTGCAGGCTCCTACAAAGTTTGCACCGCAGTCGGACCGGAGTTGCTTGGTAGGTCCCCGGATGGAAAAGAATCGTCTTAGGGCATTGATGAAGCTGGAGGTATCCATGGATTCAATAACCTCGATGTGAACTGCACGGATACTGAGACAGGTGAATAGGACAGCCCATCGCTTACTGTTCGCGGCTCCTCCACGGGTTTTCCTGGTAACAACCGACCATGGCCCGAAGACGTCTACACCAACATATGAAAACGGTTGGTCCATGCTCAGTCGATCTGCTGGGAGGTTCGCCATTTGTTGTTGTTGGTGTTTTCCTCGTAACCTTCGACACTTGACACATCTATGGAGAACTGAAGAGACGCACCTCTTCATTCCCATGATCCACAAGCCAGCAGACCTGATGGCACCTTCAGTAAGATGTCTGCCTTGGTGCTGTACTCGTTCGTGATAGTGCCGAATCAACAGAGTAGTGACGTGATGTCGACCTGGAATGATGATAGGGTTCTGCTCCTTATCGTATAGGTCTGATTTACTTAAACATCCACCCACTCTTAGAAACTTGAGATGATCGACTACTGGATTCAAGCCGAGTAGAGTGCTGTTTTTGGACACGCTGACTCCCTTGGTAATACTGCCAATTTCATGTGAATATTCTTCTTGTTGCACACACCTGATGATAACTTGTTCAGCATGGTCTATGTCGTCGGCAGTAAGACGACTCTTACACACGTGCCAACCATGGCACCCTGAGGGCTTGTCCTTAGTAAAACAGCTAGCAATGTGAATGAGGCGAGCTACAGTTCGTACAACGGAGGACCAGCTTGAAAAGCGTTCAAAACGATGAGACTTCAAACCTTGCCTAGATGTCATTGAAGTATAGTGAGCAGAGATAGTTTGTCTTATCTCCTTGTCAGATTCTGGTTCCACCAGCTCATAAGCATTTTTGGTGTTGTTCGCACAGAAGTCTTTGTACAGGAGACTGGGAGGCGTCAACCACATGTTGTCACCAAGCTTAGAAGCAGCTGCGAGTCTTGTACCTCGGTCGGCTGGGTTTAAATCGGTGGAGATGTGATGCCACTGCTCAGGGGTAGAAAAACTTCTGATGCGCTCTACTCTGTTGCTCACATATGTATAGAACTGCTTTGTTTGGCTGTGTATGTACCCGAGTACCACCCTGCTGTCTGTGTAGAAGGTAAAGGAATCAATTGTAATGTCCATTTCGTCTTGTACAACTTCAGCAATTTCTACTGCCAATACCGCAGCGCAAAGCTCGAGTCTGGGTACAGAGTGTGCAGGCTTTGGAGTTAATTTGGCTTTACCCAGGATGAAACCACAGTGTACCTTGTTAGCTCCTAAGGTCATCAGATAAGCTACTGCGGCTATGGCTTCTGTAGATGCGTCAGAGAAAATATGGACTTCTCTTCTGATTGCAGTCAAAGGTGATCTTGGAGAATAACAACGTGGGACTTGGAGTTGCTCTAAGAACTTCAGAGACTTCTTCCACGCCTCCCACCTTTGCTGTTTCTGAGTTGGCAGCGGGGTGTCCCAATCCGTGTTCTCGGCTGTAAGCTGTCTTAACAGTATCTTGCCTTGAATAGTGATGGGTGCTACAAACCCGAGAGGATCATAGATGCTATTTATGACAGATAGGACTCCTCGTTTGGTAAAGGGTTTGTCGTAGGGTGACACTTGGAAAGTGAAGGTGTCCCGTTTGATATCCCACAGTATACCAAGGCTGTGCTGTGTTGGAGGAACATCAGAACCCAAGTTGAGGTCCTTTAGGTTTGTGGCATGGTCTTCAGATGGAAACGCGTTCATTACCTCTTGACTGTTAGAGATAATCTTGTGGAGTCTGAGGTTTGATGTGGATAGCATTTCCTGTGTCCTGGAGAGTAGGTCAATTGCATCTTCACTTGTGGGCAAGGACTTGAGCCCATCGTCCACGTAGAAGTTCTTCTCTACAAATTGCCGAGCATCGGAACCGTACTCTCTCTCACCTTCCTGGGCTGTCCGTCTCAGTCCATAGATCGCCACAGCAGGTGAGGGACTGTTGCCGAAGACATGGACCTTCATCCGGTAGTCTATGACCTGATTGTTGACATTGTTGTCTTTGTGCCATAGGAACCTAAGATAGTTTCTGTTGTCTTCTTTCACGATGAAGCAATGAAACATCTGCTGAATGTCAGCCATTATGGCAACAGGTTCTTGTCTGAAGCGAATCAATACTCTAAGGAGGCTGTTGTTCAGGTTGGGCCCAGTTAGGAGCAGGTTATTGAGAGAGAGACCTTCAAACTGAGCACTGGAGTCAAACACCACTCTGATCTGATTAGGCTTGCGAGGGTGATAGACACCAAAGGATGGAAGATACCAACATTCTTCTCCCTCCCTCAGTGGCGGTGCAGGTTCAGCATGATCTCTATCAAAGATGTTCTGCATAAAGTCAATGAAATGCTTCTCCATCTCTGGTTTCCTCTTTAGGGTACGCTTTAAGGATGAGAACCTTGCAGTTGCTTGCTGCAGGTTGTTCGGCAACCTCACTCTTGGGAAACGAAAGGGTAAAGGAGCTACCCAACTGTTGGAGTCATCTTGAGCAAATTCTTTATCCATAACCTTTATGAATTCTTTATCTTCCCTTGTGGGTGCCAACTTGTTGTCGCTACTTGTAGTGTCGAACACTGATGACCCGAGGTTTTCATCCCAGGGCTGGTGCGTGTTCATGTTGTTGAAGGATTCCTGTTGCCACTTGGTGTTGCTCACTTTCTCTTTCACCCAGTAGTGATGTGGGCATGGCTGAAAATGAGTGCTGCGACCATTTGACAAGATGTGTGTTTTGTAAGAGGAGATGTTGTTAGGTCTCTTCATCTTATGTATGCAAACAATGCCTATGATTACCCAGCCTAGATCTAAGCGTTGGGCAAATGGTGCATCATGTGGTCCGTTAATTTGCTGACGCACCTTGTGCAGCCGGAAAATGTCTCTGCCAAGCAGAATCAGGATATCTGCACTGTTGTTGAGGGCTGGTATCTTGTTTGCTATCCCCTTGAGATGTTGGTGATGAAGAGCAGCCTCTGGCGTTGGGATCTCTTCTCGATTGGATGGAATCTGGTTGCACTCGACCAGTGTAGGTAACGGTATCTCGACGGTGTTCTCGAGAGATGTCGCTGTAAGACTACTGGCCCTTCTCCCATAAACCTCTGTAACACCACTGCAGGTACCTAAGGTGTAAGGGTAAGCATTTCCCTTTAAGTTAAACATATCAAAGAGTTCTGACCTTGCAAGTGATCGGTTGCTCTGATCATCCAGAAGGACGTACACCTTCACAGCTTTCTCTGGGTGACCGTTGGGATACACGTTCACCAGGCAAATCTTCGCACAGGACTTGTCCCAGAGGTCTTCTCCGCAGACTTCTGTGCATGAAGAAGATATTGTGGTATGGCTTGCAGTTTGAGCTGCATCCTCCCCGCCATGGCTCATGGTGGGGGAAGGAGTAAGTGTAGAGTCAGGACGGAATGGGTGGAGTGCTTGTACGTGGTCCTCACTGTCACACTCCATGCACTTAATTGTAGCTTTACAGTCTTTAGCAAGGTGTTCAGTAGAAGCACAACATCTGTAGCATACCCCGAACTTCTTTAGAAGCTCCTTGCGTTCTTGGAGCGGTTTCTTCCTGAAGCCGATGCACTTTTTTAAGGGATGTGGCTTCTTGTGGATGGGACATTCACCATTTGGGTTCTCTATCTTTTCATCCTTGTTACTCTTGCCTGGGGCTGGAGTTGGTAAGGGAAGAATATCCATCTTCTTCACTGACACTGGACCCCTGCGGTTTCTGTCGTTCGAGTGTGCGCTGACGTATTTAGAAGGAGGTGAAGCTGGGCCACTGGATTCTTGGTAGGAAAAGCTTGGGTCGTTCTTGCGCTCTGCCACGTCTTTTATAAACTCACAGAAGTAGGAGAATGGAGGAAATGACACTTGATGGTCTTTCTTGTATTTTGACCCTAGTGTAGTCCACTTTTCTTGCACGTTGTACGGTAGCTTGGAGATAATGGGATTTACTGCACGAGCAGTGTCCAGGTAGCTGAGGCCAGGTAGGTAGGTGTCTGCCTTGGCCAGCTGGAGCTCTAACAGCAAGTCACTGAGCTCTAGGAACTTTGAACTGTCCTTGCTTGATATCCTTGGAAAACTCTGTAGACGCTTGAACAGTGCATCCTCTATGGCTTTTGGACTGCCAAAGTTTTTCTCTAGTCTTTCCCATGCAGCCATGAGACCAGCCATTGGATTACTGGTATGTACAGACCTGAGTCTCTTGACACGCTCTGTGGACTGTGGTCCTAGCCATCTGATTAGCAGGTCCAGCTCTTCGGCAGCAGTGATGCCAAGGTCACTAGTTACGGTTCTAAAGGCATTTTTCCAACCTCTGTAATTTTCAGGTTGGTCGTCAAACCTTGTGAGACCGGTTTTAGTAAGTTCGCGGCGAATCATGTACCTTGCGAAGTCGGACATGTCTGTTCTTTCTGACTTAGGATGCACGAATGTGGGCTGAGCGGTGTTGTACATAGGAGTGGAGATGTCTTGGCCTTGAAACGTGGGTAAGTATGGAGTGGCATATGCATTTAGTCCAGCAACCGGTTTGGTGGGTATAGTCTCTGCTACATGCGGAGCTGGCACTGTGCGGTTGTCGAGAGTATAATGACCTGCCGGTATATTGGGTTGCGTGTAGATAATAGCCTGTGGAGTTTGATGAGATGCAGGGTCTTGGCGCGTACTGGAATACGAAGGAAGTTCAAGTTTGGGAGCATTGTACTGACCTTGAGTGTAGGATTCTGTAAGTGGATCGGCATCCTGGTGTCCTGGAGAAGCATGAACGCCATCAGGAGTGTTAGTGATGATCTGCGGTTCGCCATTTTGGCTTAGCACGTAGTCTCTTGTGCGTTCAATAGGGTCCTCCGCCTCCACTTCACACAAACTGATGCTGTCTCTTTGACTCCCACTGATAGCTCGCTCCAGGATCCTTAACTCCGCCATGGCTGTTGCGTGCTCACATTCCTTCTCCAGAGCTTCCTTGCGTGCTGCATCCGCATCCATTTCTGCTCTCTTTTGTGCTGTGGCTGCATCCATTTCTGCTCTCTTTTGTGCTGTGGCTGCATCCATTTCTGCTCTCTTTTGTGCTGTGGCTGCATCCATTTCTGCTCTCCTTTGCGCAAAGGCTGCTTGTATCTTAGTCGTTTCTGCCTTAGCACGTGCCCTTATAAGCTGCTTGCTGAGAGTGGAATGTTTTGATGAACTTGACGTAGATGAGCGTTTTGAGTGCTTAGACGATTTGGATGAGCGAGATGATGCATCTGGTGTCCGTGCAATTTTAGCCTCTATCTTTGTCTTAATGTTGCGTACGGTGTAGTCTCTTTCAGAATTAAGCTGCTGGAAACTTTGCAATTCTTTTAAAGTCTCTGGCAGATTCAGTTTCTTCAGGAGAATAATGTATTGGTCAGTCTTCTCCATATACCTTTGGTATGCTGTGCATAATTGTTCTAGGGCTCCCTCAAGTGGTAACTCGTGAGAAGCAGGCCTTGATACAGTGTCTATGTGACTCAGCACTTTCTCCCATAGTGAAGACACATCACTATATACAACACATTTTTCAGTCTCTAAATTCTCCATGACTATCCATGTAGGTTTGACTGTACGTTTTCCCCTTTCACTAGCTGGTGGATGGGGATCTGGGTCTCTTTCCTGTGTTTGTAAGTCTGGTAGGGACATTGTATACCTCGCTTCAGACATGATTTGTTTGCAGGCAGGAAGAGTGGATGATGAGGGTTATACTTCTCACTGTTTATCTGCAGTGTGTGCTTCTATGCACGCTGGGGTCTGGCTGGGAACTGGGTTACTGTGTATCTGGGAAATGTCCTTTTCCACTGAGGTTCAGCACAGACCTTGAGTTACTGTCTCTGAAGGCAGGCTATTCCTTTTTACTGAAGTTCAGCACAGACCTTGAGTTACTGTCTCTGAAGGTAGGATATTCCTTTTTACTATTCTGACTCATGGATATGTAGAACGTGGTAGTGCTTGGATAGACCTCTACTTTTAGGCGCTTCCGTATTCACCTGTACTCACGTTCATACCGATTAATCAGACAGCTTAACTCAGCCACGATCTCATGTAAGAAGACTCCAGGAAAAGAGGGTTGCTTTAACTGAAATTCTTGTATTATGATGAAAGTAGCAGGTAAAAAGGAATATTCAACAGAGGACATGTAGTAGGATGCATACAGATGGAGGAATGATGACAAAATGGAGAATGAGGGCGTGAACAAACATACATCACAGGACTACAGTGAGAGAGTTGGGACAAAATACAGGGAAAGGCAAACTTCTGCCTAGAAAGAAAGGATGGAACACAAGCAATGCAAACATTAAATGATTTCTCAAGTCGTGAGACATGACATTCATCACAATTAATATATAGATAACTCTCCCAACCATTCAGTATTATGACCAACAACTACTCAATACTTAATTTTCAATAAATATCCAACCATTTATATGTCAGCGTCTCAGCCATTTTTCAGCTATAGGAAGACTGATACACGTAAGCTATGAGGGATCAGCACAGTGTGGGTACACCCTAGAAGCATGATGTGGTTCCCCATGCAGATTGGAACTTAGATGGCGCATTCTATAACACAGTATAATAACATGTGCATGTGGAAATGTCACATACCCTCCCTTCTCTCTAGAAGCGCTCCGGCTGTGTGATGACGGAGATCTCCTAAGATTGGGTTCCAGCTTCTCCTCTGCCGGAGGTGGTGAAGGTGTAATTCTGTAAGTAGAGTTATCTGCATATAAGTATCAGCTATCATACACCATCTAAAATGTAAAGTATCAGAGAAAACTGACGGACTGATTCACACCTTGTGCCATAGAGTGTTGAATCACAAGAGGTGAATCATTATAACATCAAGTAACTAGAAAAATAACTCACTGCACAGATGGGAAGAAATCTGATGGTTGTCGGAAATGTCATCACAGCTGTCTCTATTGAAGATGGTATCTGTAATGTCTTTAATGCCGCCTTGAGTTTTAAAAAATATCCAGATCTTGGATGTAACATTTTTTGCATATAGAGCGCCCCGTAAGGGCAAGGGGTTACTCGTACCGGGTCCTTCGGTTCACAGGGGGATGTCACGGTGGCTGACCCGGTCCGTGGCCCGGGGACGTCCATATAAAAGGGAAAGGTCATTAAAGGGATAAAGTTTATGTTCGTGACGCCACCTGTGGTATTCAGTCAAGGTGACCGACGCTGCTGGGGTGATGTTATGGCAGCCAGATGGTATACCTTCCCACAGGTGAAGTATATCCCCAGGGCTTCCCGGTGTGTAGATGGTGGTATGGTGAGAGGCGCAGTGAAGAAAGAGGACACAAGGTTGCAGTCTCTTTACCTTTACTGAAGACTTCAGCATCCATAGTCCTGGGTACCGGATCACAGGGCAGTAGCCTTCTCTTGCGCTGCAGTGGTGTAGTCCCTTACTGCCTATGGCTTCACGTAAGGGTCTCACAGATGTGATGTTTCACTCTCTCTGTCCCCCATACCCATATAGGATAGGACAAAACCCGTGTGACTGGCGACTTGAGCCTGTTTATAGGGTCTCTTAGATAACCCAGCTCTGTAGGTATCACCGTGCCTTCTGGGTGTAGGTGCGGGCAGGTAACCTGCAATTAGCTGTCCTGCCGGTCTCTGAAATAAGGTGTAGAGGTCCTTACTCCCTCGGTGTTCTGGCTACTGGGATTTTGCACCTCAGAAGGAGGCAGCCTGAGCGGGGCTGTCCCCTTCTGGTATCCTTTGCTTCGACTTCCTTCACGCTTGCTGCAATACAATTCTGCTTTTCAATGTCTCTTTCTGGGAGCTGCAGCTCTGAGGACATGCACAGCTCCTTTAACCTTCTGTCCTCCTCAGACTCTGGTCTGGAACTGAACCCACTTTCCCTACAGACTACCAGTTATATATGGGGAGTGACCTAATAAATAGGAGCAGAAGCTCCCCCTGGTGGCCTGGAGTGTGAATGCATTTCATGTTTGTGATAACTGGATGCAGTTATCCTTTCTTGCCTCCAAACGTAGCATCACTCTCCCCGAGAGGAAAGCAATACCACTGCGACGACCAGGACCCTGGGGCACCGCACATACATGGCCAATGTGAATAATAGTGTTCAGGGGGTGGAAACAGCTGTGGCAGTGGTGGGTGCCAGTCGCAGGACTAGGTCTCTTGTAATTGCACATGAAAGTTGGCAGAACTTTTATGAATCCTAGCTATGGTATTCATCTCATATTCTCTGGGGCAAAGACCACTGTCTGTGTCAAATGTATCAAATCATTTCAATAAATAATTTATTACCCCAGGGTGAGATTTTTATTTATTTATTTTAGCCCTTCTTTTCGAAGGGATTCCACATTAAGCAATACTACAATCTTATCTGATCAGTTCACTCTGTGGGGATCAATAAGCTGGCATTCACGAAGGTTAATAAGTGAAAGTCCACTTATTACCTATTCTCTTTTTACTTCCATATTTCAAAGTTGACAAGCAATTTTCTCATCATTCCAACAAAATTTACAAAACCATTTTTGTTTAAGGACCATATCACTTTTGAAGTGACTTTGGAGGGTCTATATGACAGAAAACACCCAAAAGTGACACCATTCTAAAAACCGCACCCCTCAAAGTCCTCAAAACTACATTCACAGAATCATTAGTGGATGCCATGTCATGTTTGGAAAGCCCCTGATGTGCCTAAACTGAGTAAATCCCCCCATAACTGACCCCATTTTGAAAACTACAACCTTCAAGGATTTTATCCAGGGGTATAGTGCGGATTTTGTACCCAAAGGTACTACAAATAATTTGATAACATTAGGTGATCATATTGAATATGTCGTCATTAGTGTTGAGCGCAAGTGCTCGCTACTCGAGTTTGCATCAGGGTGCTCAGGTATGCACCTAGTATCGCGGGTAGTGTTGAGCGATACCGTCCGATACTTGAAAGTATCGGTATCGGAAAGTATCGGCCGATACCGGCAAAGTATCGGATCCAATCCGATACCGATACCCGATACCAATACAAGTCAATGGGACTCAAGTATCGGACGGTATTCCTGATGGTTCCCAGGGTCTGAAGGAGAGGAAACTCTCCTTCAGGCCCTGGGAACCATATTAATGTGTAAAATAAAGAATTAAAATAAGAAATATCGCTATACTCACCTGTCCGACGCAGCTGGGACCTCAGCGAGGGAACCGGCAGCGTTGTTTGTTTAAAATTCGCGCTTTTACCTGGTTACGTGAAGTCCCGGCTTGTGATTGGTCAGGGCGGCCATGTTGGGGGGACGCGGACCAATCACAGCAAGCCGTGACGAAATTACGTCACGGCTTGCTGTGATTGGTCCGCGTCCCGGCAACATGGCCGCCATTAACCAATCACAAGCCGTGACGTCACGGGAGGCTGGACATGCGCGTATTTTGAAAAGCGCGCGTGTCCAGCCTCCAGTGACGTCCCGGCTTGTGATTGGTTAATGGCGGCCATGTTGCCGGGACGTCACTGGAGGCTGGACACGCGCGCTTTTCAAAATACGCGCATGTCCAGCCTCCCGTGACGTCCCGGCTTGTGATTGGTTAATGGCGGCCATGTTGCCGGGACGTCACTGGAGGCTGGACACGCGCGCTTTTCAAAATACGCGCATGTCCAGCCTCCCGTGACGTCCCGGCTTGTGATTGGTTAATGGCGGCCATGTTGCCGGGACGTCACTGGAGGCTGGACACGCGCGCTTTTCAAAATACGCGCATGTCCAGCCTCCCGTGACGTCCCGGCTTGTGATTGGTTAATGGCGGTCATGTTGCCGGGACGTCACTGGAGGCTGGACACGCGCGCTTTTCAAAATACGCGCATGTCCAGCCTCCCGTGACGTCACGGCTTGTGATTGGTTAATGGCGGCCATGTTGCCGGGACGCGGACCAATCACAGCAAGCCGTGACGTAATTTCGTCACGGCTTGCTGTGATTGGTCCGCGTCCCGGCAACATGGCCGCCCTGACCAATCACAAGCCGGGACTTCACGTAACCAAGTAAAAGCGCGAAATTTAAACAAACAACGCTGCCGGTTCCCTCGCTGAGGTCCCGGCTGCGTCGGACAGGTGAGTATAGCGATATTTTTTATTTTAATTCTCTTTTTTACACATTATTACATTAATGTTGTTGCGATACCCGATACCCGATACCACAAAAGTATCGGATCTCGGTATCGGAAATTCCGATACAGCAAGTATCGGCCGATACCCGATACTTGCAGTATCGGAATGCTCAACACTAATCGCGGGTGCTCGAGTGATATGCTCAAGTCACTGCTCAGCTAGTTTCGCGGTTGTTAGACACCCCATAAAAATGCTGGTATTGCCCATGTAGGTCAGGCAATCCCCACAATTTTTTTTTACTGTTTTAACAGCTGCAAAACATGTGAGGCGGGGACTTGAGCATGTCATTCGAGCACCAGCGATACTTGGTGCATTCCTGAGCACCCCGGTGCAAGACCAACCCTAACAATAAGCCCAACCCTAACGCTAATGGCAAACAATGAAATAAAAATTATAAAATAAAAAAAATAATAATCTAAGCGGGTGACAGCTGGGATTTCATACTAATTATTGGCTTTTGATAACTGTGATAGGGTCTGTCACAGTGATCAAAAGGCACCAATAGGGAAAAAACAGCTGTTGCCGGGTGCAGATGGCAGATCTCGATGTCTGCACTATGTAAGAGCCCGGCCAGAGGATGGAGCAGGAGAGCCTGGAGGATGGTGGAGGTACAGGTGGGGGGAGCTTGGGTGACAAAATTTCTCAATTTTATCTGACATGTATATCATGAAGAGAGAGGAATGAATGAAATGAAAGACGGGCACACTTTGTTTGTTTTTTAACATGATCACTATTATTGAATAACGACTATCACAAGATCAGAGACCAGAAAATACGGCCATGATTGTATTGTCCAGGGTCTCATCTATCCCCGGTAGCTGAAACCCCAGAAATTTTCTGGCTCTGGGGAGTGCTATACCCTTATTCCCAATTGCCGTTTTATAATGGAGATAAGGGAATAAGGCCCATTAGCAGCCACCGCTTTAATGCATATCGACGGTAGTTAAGGGGTTAAAAGGTTCTTTCAGACTAATTAAAATTGATTATTCAACCAAATGTCCCAAAGTAATTGTCACTTCACAAAGTATAGTTCAACAATAAAGGAACTCAGTATGTGTAAACCACTGAGCCCACAAGAAGAGAACCAAAAAGATGAATAACCCTTAAAATATAATATTTAATTTTTGTCATTAAAATTTGAACAGGTATGGTACAATTACAAAAAAACACCCAAGGGAGCAGGAATACATCCTAACATATGATATAACAATGTATGGTCCATGTCATTCAAAAAAAGTATTCTAAAGCCTATGAAAAAAGATCAAACAGCTCTGAGCCACGTTGTTTGGCTATTATCTAAACCGTTTGTATATTTACCTAGTGCCCTAATCTGGTATACTAGTAAATGCTCATACAGGTATCAAATATTTAAGGTGTATATTACCTCGTGGCTGTGAACAGAGTAATAGATCCAATAAGATGACAGATCCAAAGTTAGATGCCTCCAGGTGATTCCGTGCTCCCCTGTCGCCCCGACGCGCGTTTCGCCCTTGGCTTCTTCCGGGGGCGTGCCCAAGGGATGAAGGGTGCGATCTTTTAAATGAGTGGCCACCGATAAGCATACAGGGGCAGGGAATGTGAGCTACATCATTTCCGGTGGAATTCATTACAACTTGCTTGCGTGTGAGGGAAGGGGAAGTGACGTTTGTGACCCGCAGGTGGAGCGCAAGCTTTGCTGTGGTTGCCATGGTGGGCGTGCATCACTCCTCTATGTCGGTTACCAGATAGAGTCTACGGCGCATGCGGCCGCGATGGTCACCCTATTGGGCAATTCTAAAGAATTAGAGGATATACATAAACGATTATCGAAGGACATGCCCAATGAACAATTTGTAAAATGGTCCAGTGATTTGGAAACGGATATCTGTACCCTAGAAGAAAAGGTCAGTCAGGATAAGCTTAAAAAATTTCAACGTGATGTAGGTGATTATGACGCAGATAAGGTCTTTAGGTGGCAGCAAAAGAAAAGTGATTCCCTGATTCTAAATCTAGAAGAAACTCTGAAATTTCAAGTGTATCTGGGGTTGAAAGCGCGGCTTCCACAAGTGATGCTGAATCCAATGGGGACTTTTATCTTAGAAGTGGGAAAGGGAAGAAAAAGTTCCCTGAGATCTTCAATAAGGCGCAGAGAGGTTGAAAGAAGAACAATCAGTACCGGGTAATAAACCTTTCTAACCATACTTTAACCACAGTTCAAATAAAAATATTACAGAAAGGTCTCACTTTTTCCCCTTCACACCACCTAGATGCATTCACATCAGTGAAGGACGTTCACCTGTTTGCAAGAAAATTGATATTAAAAAAGCTCCATTCAAAAAATCTTGATTACGACCCTTCTTATAGCCCTGAAGATAGAGAAACTCTTGAAAATTTGATTGCTCTGGAGGAGGAAAACAACATGTCTGAAGTGAGTACAATTCCTCAAAAATTCCTTGGCAAATCTAAAAAATTCCCCCCTTTAAGTGTATGCCCAGCGGTGGATATTTTCACCAAACTTGTAAATCGGGATGTAGAAATATTAGCCAATAATCAGAAAAGCTTTTCTAATATAACTAAAAATGAAAGAATGGCTATAGAAGAACTCAAAAAGTGGCAGGATGTGGTATATAAGCCGGCCGATAAGGGGGGGAACCTTGTAATCTGTCACAAAGAACAATATGAGAGACAATCCAACAAACTATTGAGTGATACAAAATATTACAAGAGACTTACGTTCAATCCTCTGTCTTCTTTTCAGAACCTTCTAATTGAGATTGTGGATAAAGCATTTACGCAAGGAATCGTGTCTAGAAAACTGGTGGATAATATCCGTCAGAACCATCCGAAACTCCCTACTCTTTACTTAGTTCCCAAGCTTCACAAGAATGCTTTGGACCCACTGGGCCGCCCGATAGTCTCAGGTAATGAGGGACCATGTGAATTGATTGCCAACATTGTGGATCATTTTTTAAAACCTTTGGTCGCCAATTTGCCCTCTTACATTAAGGACACCACGTCGGCTTTACAGCGACTTGATCAACTGTACCTGGAGGACAGTATGATCATAGTCACGGCCGACGTGGAATCGCTATATACTTCCATCCACCATCAGGATGGGTTAAGGGCGGTCAAACGTTTCCTTGCCTCAAGTACATTGGATGTTTCTCTAGCCGAATTAATTTTGAGTCTATTAGAATTCATTTTAACCCATAATGCCTTTACTTTTAATACCCACACATATTTACAATTACAGGGTACGGCGATGGGGGCCTCATGTGCCCCATCGTATGCCAATCTGTTTTTGGGGGCTTGGGAGATGGACATATTTCACAATGACCTCATCCAGAGAATGACTAATGTCCACAACTGGATGAGGTACATTGATGATGTCCTTTTCCTATGGGACGGTACATCTGAACAATTGAATACATTAATGCAACAACTAAATGACAACAGTCAAAACATAAAATTAACCTTTAAATATGGCAGAGAAATGGATTTCTTGGATATCAAGATGAGTGTGGGTGTGGATGGACATATCAACACGGATATATTTAGGAAACCCACATCCACAAATTCTTTTTTATCCGCAGACTCATCCCATCCTCCATCCACAATCCGAGGAATACCGATTGGTCAATTTCTAAGAGCCAAAAGAATCTGCTCAAATGACGAAAATTTTAAAACCCAGGCTATTGATCTTACGAGTAAGTTCCTGGATAGAGGCTGTAATGTATAAGAATTAGATCTGTCTCTTTAAGAAAGGAGGGCGGGAGTTGAGTTTAGTTTCTGTTTCAGTTCTAGCCTGAGGAGGAAATCTTATGCTGCTAGTATGCTGTGTGCTGGAGGAAAAGAGAAGAATAAAATACAGTTAAAGCTTACTCTCTCTTAAATTCCTTACACCGTGTGGACATTACAGAGGCTACAGTAGAAGAACCATCAAGAGAGGTTATCAGAGGGCTGAAAAAGCAACAAGAGACCAACTTTTATACCGCACCTCTAGGACTATGAAAATGGATAACAGCAATCAGGTCCGTTTCATTTCAACATATAATAAAGAATGGAGAGGTCTGAAAGATATTGTATACAAACATTGGGAGGTCTTATTCACAGATCCAATCTTACGCCAGATATTACCACCCCAACCATCATGTGTTGCAAGAAGGTCAGCCAACTTGAAAGATCTGTTGGTCCGCAGCCATTATGAATCTATTAGGACAGCAAAAAGCCATACAAATCAAAGGGGAACGCCAGGTTTTTTCCCATGTGGCATGTGCAAGGGATGTTACAATCACACCAAGACTACCACTTTTTCAAATTGGGATGGATCTCGTAACTACAATATCCGCAAACATCTAACGTGTTCATCTACTGTCTATATTGGACTGACCACAAGGGAGCTTAAGGTAAGAACCAGAGAACATATCAAGGATATAGAGAAAGCAAAAGGTAGCGAAGAGGACTTAAAATTAAAAAGTCTCCCTAGGCATTTCAAATACCATCATGAATGTAATGCCAGGGGACTAATGATAAAAGCTATTGAACAAGTTACATTGGAACCTCGGGGCGGTGATTTATCCAAAGTGCTAGCCCAGATAGAGAGTAAATGGATCTATCGATTGGGTACCATGAGTCCGGGAGGTTTGAATGAGAGTCTGGGATTTGGGGCATTTCTGTAATGTGTAGGTCATTAGAGTTATTTATTATTTCTTGAGGTATCCTTTTTAAGGGATGGGTTTCCATAATTTTAGCTGATTTTATTCTGATAATATATATGTATATTAATGGTATTTCCTTTTTTTTTTTTTAAGATTTCTCTTTTTCAAGATCTCCTTACTAATCACCTTACTTTTGCGATCTGGATATGAGCGACTTCCTTTTTGCCATGGGTATGAAGCCACATATTATCTCCTGATCTCCTCAAGAGATGTGTGGACAGAAAGAACTATGGAAAGCTTCATATGTTGGCATCTTAATACATGGACTACCTAGTGTATGTTTTTATGCTGGGGCGGGTGGACTCATTATGTCACAGTGTAGATTTTAGTTGTATGGCGGACTATATAACATGGCCAGGATGGATTCGGACCATGTTTATGTTTATGTATTCACTGTTACTTTTTTATATATGAAGTTATATCTATATCACTACATTTATATTGGGTATTCATATCCCTGTTTATGTTTAGGCACTCACCGGTGTTTTAATGTATATGAAGTTAGATTTATATTATTATAACTACACGGGGTATTTATATTATCTCGTTTTCATTCCATTATCTCTTTAAAATTCAAATTAAATTATTTAGGCAAAATCCATGCACGCTGCACTTTATTTTGAAGCAGGTCCGTCGGGTTGGGCACAATAGAGCACGGCTTACGTACATCTTTTTATGCATTTCAATATGAATGTTCCGTCCTCTGTTGCCTCCCCTATCAGGTCTTCCGGGAGAGAGAGCGCATGCGCGTGTGATCGGATCACCGGCGTTCCCTGGAGCGCTCTGTATTGAACCTGCGCACTATAATAGCGGGCGGTTCATTGAGCGCTGCCCGGAGAATGCCCAATAGGGTGACCATCGTGGCCGCATGCGCTGTAGACTCTATCTGGTAACCGACATAGAGGAGTGATGCACGCCCACCATGGCAACCACAGCAAAGCTTGCGCTCCAACTGCGGGTCACAAACGTCACTTCCCCTTCCCTCACACGCAAGCAAGTTGTAATGAATTCCACCGGAAATGATGTAGCGCACATTCCCTGCCCCTGTATGCTTATTGGTGGCCACTCATTTAAAAGATCGCACCCTTCATCCCTTTGGGCATGCACCCGGAAGAAGCCAAGGGCGAAACGCGCGTCGGGGCGACAGGGGAGCACGGAATCACCTGGAGGCATCTAACTTTGGATCTGTCATCTCATTGGATCTATTACTCTGTTCACAGCCACGAGGTAATATACACCTTAAATATTTGATACCTGTATGAGCATTTACTAGTATACCAGATTAGGGCACTAGGTAAATATACAAACGGTGGACATAATAGCCAAACAACGTGGCTCAGAGCTGTTTGAACTTTTTTCATAGGCTTTAGAATACTTTTTTTGAATGACATGGACCATACATTGTTATATCATATGTTAGGAAGTATTCCTGCTCCCTTGGGTGTTTTTTTGTAATTGTACCATACTTGTTCAAATTTTAATGACAAAAATAAAATATTATATTTTAAGGGTTATTCATCTTTTTGGTTCTCTTCTTGTGGGCTCAGTGGTTTACACATACTGAGTTCCTTTATTGTTGAACTATAATTAAAATTGATACTGCCCTTTTCTAAACCTTCAGAAGCTGTATAAAAAGGAAAGTAAAAACTAAGCATCTGAATTCTTCTGCTGACTGTTTCCGTCTGCCCAGTATGTTTACTATGGTTGTGTGATGATACATCCCTATAGAAGTAACTTCACTCTAACCTAGCAAACCACACGGAAGTGTCAGGAAGCAGTGGTGAAGGACAAAATAAGTAATGCTAAAGGAACATTTTGCAGAAATAAAAACCATTAAACATAACATTTTTCCCAACAAAAAAAATGTATAAAGACTCACATGTCAGTAAATTTAGTGTTGACTAAGAGAACTGCCCGGTTCTGGTTTAGCATCTGCTTGCTGAGTTCTTCTAAAGATGGCAAATATGTGCCGGGTTTTAGCTAGGAACAAAAAGAATTGTCTTAATTAAACAAAGTTCTCCACGTAACTAAAACTAGGTGAAACCATCACATAAGAGGCCACCATCTGCCAAGTATCCTGCATTGATCTGATCGGGAGCTGATCATAATCACCACTGCTACTCGGACGACCCTGATTTCAAACCATCTAGTGCAAGTCATGCGATCACAAGGAGTTTTGGAGGCGTAGAATGGAGGAGTACTGATAAACAGTCACGACCTGCTGATTTGTGAGAGGTTTTCGGTTTTCGAAAAACCCCATTCACATTTTGCAGACAAAATAATATCAATTCTGAAATCTGCAGTATGCACTTTAATGTGGTAGATTTTGCAGCAGTTTGCAAAGTGTAAAATCATTGGCGAATCTGCAAAATTGAAATTTTACATTTGCAGAAAATTTGAGCTACATTACATTGTAAAAACAATAAGATAAAAACAATACAAGCACATACCCTGCAGTAAATAAACAAATAGCTAGTGCATGAAAATAATGTAGGGTGCTTGTTTAACATAATTTTGATTAAAAAAAACATAAAAGCCATTCCACCACATCAAGGTGACCCTATTCGGGACTGTCCCAACCTCAAGCAATAAAACCTTACCATATGTCAAGTGATGTAAAGTGAATATGGGCTGAGAAGGACCGAGACCCGGCCAATGGACACCCAGCCTCGGGGAACTACATAAACGTAATGTCAGGCTCAAGGAAAAGGGTGTGACCTCCCTGTTCCTTGAGCTGGACATTACATTCATATAGCTCCCCATGGCTGTGTGTCCACTGGCTGGGTCTCGGTAGTAGGGTCGCCTTGACGTGGTGGGATGGCTTTTACATTTTTTTTAATCAAAATTATGTTAACTAACCGTATATTATTTTCATGCACTATTACTATTTACATACTTATTGCAGGGTATTTTATTATATTTGTTTTTATCTTGGGTTTTGTCTGTTTAGTGGCCAGTGTGAACATGCTCATACATACTAACTTAGATCCTAGTTCATCTCAGTTTTTTTACATCAGATTGTATCCTAATGACTGATGTTTCCTTGCCTCCATTTGCATAAAAGGCAGCAGACAAGGTTCTAGCTTTTTCTGGACACCAGACATAGGTGCCATCAGTGGAGATACTGATCACTCATTGTAGTAGTGAGGGCTAGCACGTCTGTATAATGCTGGCTCAGAAAGAACAATGGCTACCAGACCCCATTCATGCAAATTTTCTTCTCCGTTAATCCTCAAAAGCAATCAAGTTAAAGGGGTATTTTGGGATTAAATGTTTATGTAGTAATGAATCTGCTGTCCATATTTTTTATGCGAGGGAGAACTGACATTACATCTACAAGTCAAGTGGTGTTCGGCCTTCCAAGTTCTGACTCATTGATGGATTGTCAGCAATGCAGTGACGAGTGTTGCATTGTGGGGAATAAACATGCGCAGATGCAGATAAAAGTTTTTGGATCCATGTATGCCGGCACAGAACACCTGCGCTCACCCAGGAGAGAGGAGCACTGTGATAATTGGCAATGGTCATATATAGGGTTGAGCGACCTTTAGTTTTTTAGGGTCGAGTCGGGTTTTGTGAAACCCGACTGTCTTAAAAGTCGAGTCGAGTGAAATCGTCCGACCACCGTGAAAAGTCTGTGTCTCTCTCTCTCTCTCCTCTCTCTCTCCTCCGTCCCAGCACAGAAAATTTCGTATTGCACATTCCAAATCCCTACTGCGCACAAGCGATAACATGACGATAGGCGTTCACTCCCCTAAGACCTATGTCATCACTCTGCCCACGCTCATTCATTGGCTGAAAAGATGGCGCTAAACGTGTCATACGGAACTCGACTTTAGTGCCAAGATCGCGTACCGCATGGCCGACCCCGCACAGGGATCGGGTCGGGTTTCATGAGACGCCGACTTTGCCAAAAGTCGGCGACTTATGAAAATGAACGACCCGTTTCGCTCAACCCTAGTCATATACTCTACTCTAAAGACAACAATACCGTAATATAAAAAATATCAACTTTACATACCCGACCATGATCATAAAATCCATCAGTTATCAGGTTGCTGTAGGACAAATGTCCTTTCTGATTGTATTTTAAGGAGAGGTTGTTATCCAGCATCTTGTTTTCAGCTAATTCACTAAAATTGTTTCTACGACTTGTTGAAAGATTCATCTCCTGAAGGATTTCAAGAGCCCTAAATAGATGAAAGATCATTATATATCTATATGACGCAAAATGAACTGAACACTGACCTAATATGCTTACTAGTCACAGCACAATGTGATGTGAACACAGCCGGCCATGCACATTAGATGGTCGTTGGCCGGTCGATGCTTTGGCCGATCGTTCGGCAGACAGCCATGAGGCTACTTGTATGGCAGAGGCTGCAGATAATGCAGATAAGTAGTATACAATCTGATGCCTTGTTATGTGCATTTGTATTCATATTTGAGTCATTGAGCGGGGGCGGCATATTGCGACCAAGCTAGGGTGCCAACCTCCGCAGCAAGGCAGGGACATTCACTAGGGACATGTGAGAGAAAGTAAGAAAGGGTTTCCATCTGATTTATCTGGCTGGACAATTAACTCAGTTATCTATCTATTAGTAACCATTGTTGTGACATTATATGGAAAGGCTATATTTACTTGAGTAATGTGTGTGCAAAATGTGATGGCTGTTCAAGTATTTGGGATTCCATACCTGGCATGTGATATTTAACCGCTTATGGTACAGTTCAATATGTTAAAATCTCCTTACGTACCTTGTGGATATTTGGACTACCTGTGGTTTATCGCTTTCCAATATTTAGTCTCTTGTTTTTTATCACCCTAGTAGTATTTAATTTTGATGGCTAGTGGCTTTTGAGGTTTGTTGGCTGTTTTGATGGTGATAAGTAACCCTATATCAGAGTACAACAGGAAACATTTAGGGCTTGCCGTCGATGAGCTGGCACCATATTGCGTCCAAGCTAGGGTGCCAACCTCCGCAGCCAGGAAGAGACGATTCTCAGGGCATCAATAGGGTGGGAGAGAGTACTCCTCTTTTAAATCTTGGGTTTAAAATGCCTTAGTATCTAACAGTATTATTGTTATTGTTATATTTCATAATCTTTTCCTGGCCTCTTTTTTGACTATTTTCATATTTGATCTACATAAATTTTATATTTTAGCAAAATTTTTCTGATAAGCTGTATTTTGTTAACCTTTCACTTGGTAAGCTTAGTGTCATCTCAGCCGACTTTCCCACACACAGGAGCGTTCATTTGGCTGAGAGTTCCGGTATTCCCTAGGAGAAAGTCGCTGCCATAAATGTCAGCCGGTGGCTTATTTCGGTGAGAACAATGCGATCGACAGTCCGAAATCGTACATGTCCAATCGACACCTCTCCTGACAATCAGTCGGCTGGTGTCCAATACATGAAACCAATTTTTCCCTTTATTCTTTCTTGTATGTAAATAGGAAAAATGTATAAGGTGACCACATACATTACAGAATCTTCAGCTGAACCTAGTGATTTCCTTGAGACCAGTGGACTATCTACTGTGTACGGGGGTGTCCTAACTATTCCATGTTTAAGGACTGAGATTCAGTTTGAAACGCATAGGAAAGCTCTCATATTTTTTTTATAATGCTGGGAATGTCTTGTTCTTTTTCTTTCAAGACTACAAATAAAGTTTTTGCATTTTTTTTATAAAAAAAACCCCAACTGGATACATCTACCTTCAATAGTCTTAACTTTTCCCTCATGGGAAACAATGAAATCCAACATGCCCGATTCTTCCGTTTTTAAGGGACATAATCCTCAGCGTGAAATGTCTGGCAGCTGCTGAGGATACACGCTGAGCATGCACATGATGTGTCAGGAGGAATAGTTGATGGTCAAATGTATAACCGGCTCTACTTACCCCAATCTGTACAGTTCAGCTGCACTCTCTCCATCATTTGCAAACACAGCAACAGCCCAGCATGCATTCCTCCTAACTTCATCATGGTCAGAACGGAGTAGTTTCACAAGATGGAGCAGTCCGTCTGCATTTTTAAACTACATAAACAATGGGAAAAAATAATATAGCCATTACAAAGCCGTATCACCTGCTTAGCCCCATCCTCTGGCGGCTCTCCATCTTATGCAAAAGTACAATATTTCTTTTGACAAAATGTGATTACAGAAGCGCTCATGTGGCGCCCCCCGCTGGATGCTGAATGCAAGACACTGGCGCTGAGCGGAAAGGATTTGTTTTTTGGCTTGTTGCATGTTTAATATTTGCATACCTCTTTTTCTTGTGTTTGGTAATTATTACATAGTATGCAATAGGTTGTTTCCTGTACTATATGGTGGTGCCCGCTATCTTATCTCATGGATAGTAGAGGCACCAGCACAAGAAGTAAATGTCTTTTTTTCATCTTCCTGGGCCCAGCAGTGGACAACCCCTTTAATGAGATGAGTACCAAACCCAGCAAATTTTTATTTTTCCTTTCTATACAGGTGGTTTTTAGAGCACTACAGATTTTTTCTTATTCAGTTATTAAAATTATTTTTTATCTTCTGATATGTGGTACCCATTTTTTGTCAGTTTTATATTCAACATTGTTTTGAGCAGAAATGTGAAAAACATGTAAAGAAAAAAGGAAATGTGTTCAATTTCACACTTCAACTTTTAGTTATGCTCACAAAGTGCCATTTGAATTAGTTTTAGGGCTCGATCACACTGGCGCACACATCGGAAGAGTGCACAGCTAGAAAACATCCGACCAATGTTAGTAAATGAGGCAGCGCTCATCTGCGAGTTTTTTTCTCAGCTCGAATCGGATCACCCTCCCCAAAACAGGTTGATGGCTATGAGAAAAAAAAATTGCACAACACATGGACCATGCGTATGCTGTCCAATTTTCATCACATATCTCAAAGATTATTTCATAAGCCAAGTACAGTAAATTCACTGCCGTAACCGTCAGGATAGATAGATAGATAGATAGATAGATAGATAGATAGATAGATAGATAGATAGATAGATAGATAGATAGATAGATAGTAGATATATAATAGATAGATAGATGATAGATAGATGATAGATAGATAGATAGATAGATAGATAGATAGATAGATAGATAGATAGTAGATATATAATAGATAGATAGATGATAGATAGATGATAGATAGATAGATAGATAGATAGATAGATGATAGATAGATAGATAGATAGATAGATAGATAGATAGTAGATATATAATAGATAGATAGATGATAGATAGATAGATAGATAGATAGATAGATAGATAGATAGATAGATAGATAATAGATAGATAATAGATAGATAGATGATAGATAGATAGATAGATAGATAGATAGATAGATAGATAGTAGATATATAATAGATAGATAGATGATAGATAGATGATAGATAGATAGATAGATAGATAGATAGATAGATGATAGATAGATAGATAGATAGATAGATAGATAGATAGATAGATAGTAGATATATAATAGATAGATAGATAGATAGATAGTAGATATATAATAGATAGATAGATGATAGATAGATGATAGATAGATAGATAGTAGATATATAATAAATAGATAGATAGATAGATAATAGATACGTGATAGATAGATAGATGATAGGTAGATGATAGATAGATAGTAGATATATGATAGATCGATAGTAGATATATAATAGATAGATAGATAATAGATACATAGATAATAGATATGTGATAGATAGATAATAGATACATAGATAATAGATAGATAGATAGATAGATAGTAGATATATAATAGATAGATAGATAATAGATACGTGATAGATAGATAGATAGATAGATAGATAGATAGATAGATAGATAGATAGATAGATGATAGCGTTCGTGTCCACAACTCTCTTCTATGGTCTGTGGACAGTCAGAGATAGCCGAGCTCTGCGCTTATCTATCGTAATCGGTCCCATATGAATGGACTGGTGATCACACATACGCGTTCCTGGTTCATTCACATAAGTAACTTTGGGACCCAGCTCTTGTGAACGGTGGAGGTTATAGTAATCCGACTCCAAGAGATCATACATTTATCACCTATATTGTGGATAGATGATAAATGCATATAGTGGGAAAAAACCCTTTAAATGTATTGTATACCGTTATCTGTCAATTGCCTTTTTGTGTTAAGCAGGAGTAGGGTAGTTTTCTATAATCAAATGCAAAGTTAACATGAAGATACTAAATGTGTCATCTTACAGGGCTAAATTTGTACAATTAATAGGCCATCATTGCAGACACTGACACATTAACGCTGATTGATTTATAGAGGTAATCTGCCAGATGACGGGGCTTTAACGTCTTGCAGTGATTTCCTATACTGTAATCACCTGTAAATCATCGTAATCATTTTCTCATTTTAAAAGTGCTTCACCTTCTCATCAAAACTTGATTTCAAAAGGTTTACTTTTCATAATGGGTTTGTCTTCATTTAATAGAAAGTAGCTTCTATTTCTAAAGTAATTATGTTTATGTAAGCTGATATAAGCTGATATAAGGGTCTGTGCAAATTGGTTTTATATAAAGTTATTAAAAAAAATAAATACTAATAAATTTAAAAAATCAGAAAAACAGCCACAGCATGGGGCTTTATACTTCTTTCATTTATAAATCCCCCATTAATTTTCACAATTTTCCCCCATTCATTTGGGGGTTCACAATCTATATTCCCTATCAGTATGTCTGGAACCTGGAGGAAACCCATAATAACACGGGGAGAACATGCAAACTCCTTGCAGATGTTATCCTTAGTAGGATTTGAACCCAGGACCCAGTGCTGCGAAGCAACAGTGCTAATCACTGAGCCACCATGCTGCCAACAGTTGATTTGATGCCAATGAAATCCCTCATGGGCCCGACAAATTTGATCATTTTGCCATTTGAATTGTTAGAGTAGACTAAATAAGGCCCCTTTCACACATAAGTTTTTTTCCATCGGTCGCAATCCGTCGAATTTTGAAAAAAACGAATCTGGAGACTGATGCCGCCGGATCCATTTTTTTCTCATAGACCTCTATTGGCAACGGATTGCGACAGATGGCCTCACGCTTCATCCGTCGAAAATTGTTTGTCCGGCGGCGGGAAACGATGGACAAAGTAACGTTTTTTGTGTACATCGAAAAAATCGAACAGCAACGGATCTGTCGCCGTCTGTCGTTTGCTCGAATGAAAGCCTATGGGCGCCGAATTCCTCAAATGACGGAATCCGGTGACGGATTCCATTTTTTTTAACTGAGCATGCTCTGATTTATTTAGGATCCAATTAGCCAGATCTGTTAGTCAGATCCGTTGAAAAAATGAATCCGTCGCATCAGTTTTTCACAATCTGCGACAGATCCGTCGAGCCAACAGATGGTGTCTGATGGCAAAAAACTGATGTGTGAAAGGGGCCTTAAAAGGCACTATTTTACACATTGCACCCAGAAATTTTTCAAATGTTCAGGTGGTAAAAAAAAAAGTTTAGAAAGGACAGGAAAGAAATAAAAGGTGGAGGGGTGTGTATTTTCATTAAATCCAACTTAAGACCTGTGCTCAATGACGACATTGGGGGTCCCTGGGACAATTATTGGTAAATGTACATGGGAATAGCAATAATGAAAAGCTGGTAATTAGAGTTTGATACAAGCCTCCTATTATAGCTGAACACGTAGAGGACGAAATGCTGCAACAAATTAAACAGGCATCAAATAATAGGGTCCTTATTTGGGGGGATTTTAGCTATCTAGACAGGGCCGTATTTGCCACTAGGCACTTGAGGGCACGTGCCTAGGGCGGGACGATGCGGGGGGGCGGCACCTAAGCAAGTTTAAAAAAAATATATATTTTTTTAAAGTCCGGGTCGCCCCGCCCACCCGGGGTCGCCCTGCCCACCTACCTCAGTATCGGCTGCTGGGGGGGAAGGGGGTCTCAGGCGAGTCACTGCTGAGGAGCGAGTGAGGAGAGGATGTCCAGCTGAAAGCCTGGAGGAATCTCTGCAGCGCTCAGTCAGGTAGCTGCGACACAGGCTTAGATAGTTCTGTATAGTTCAATCCATTCATTTCAGTGGGCACCATGTACTGCTTAATTTAACCTATGGTGGAGGGAAACCAAACACTTGCTGGAGCGTTTCCACACAGACCACAGAGGATCGTTGAGCGCTCTCTCTGCTCCTAGCTGTGCTGCAGCCCCACACCTCCCTCCTGTCACCCTGTGCTGCAGCCCCACACCTCCCTCCCGTCACCCTGTGCTGCAGCCCCACACCTCTCTCCCGTCACCCTGTGCTGCAGCCCCACACCTCCCTCCTGTCACCCTGTGCTGCAGCCCCACACCTCCCTCCCGTCACCCTGTGCTGCAGCCCCACACCTCTCTCCCGTCACCCTGTGCTGCAGCCCCACACCTCCCTCCCGTCACCCTGTGCTGCAGCCCACACCTCCCTCCCGTCACCCCCTGCTGCAGCCCACACCTCCCTCCCGTCAGTATATATAGGGAGGCTGTGTGGGGCTCATGCAGTATATAGGGAGGCTGTGTGGGGCTCATGCAGTATATAGGGAGGCTGTGTGGGGCTCATGCAGTATATGGGGAGGCTGTGTGGGGCTCATGCAGTATATAGGAAGGCTGTGTGGGGCTCATGCAGTATATAGGGAGGCTGTATGGGGCTCATGCAGTGTATATAGGGAGGCTGTGTGGGGATCATGCTGTATATAGGGAGGCTGTGTGGGGCTCATGCAGTATATAGGGAGGCTGTGTGGGGATCATGCTGTATATAGGGAGGCTGTGTGGGGCTCATGCAGTATATAGGGAGGCTGTGTGGGGCTCATGCAGTATATGGGGAGGCTGTGTGGGGCTCATGCAGTATATAGGGAGGCTGTGTGGGGCTCATGCTGTATATAGGGAGGCTGTGTGGGGCTCATGCAGTATAAGGAGGCTGTGTTGG
This sequence comes from Ranitomeya variabilis, assembly GCF_051348905.1. Lineage (NCBI taxonomy): Eukaryota > Metazoa > Chordata > Amphibia > Anura > Dendrobatidae > Ranitomeya > Ranitomeya variabilis. The sequence continues at coordinate 45,094,195 of NC_135237.1, read as the reverse complement.
GCTCATGCAGTGTATATAGGGAAGCTGTGTGGGGATCATGCAGTATATATAGGGAAGCTGTGTGGGGATCATGCAGTATATATAGGGAAGCTGTGTGGGGATCATGCAGTATATAGGGAGGCTGTGTGGGGCTCATGCTCTATATAGAGAGGCTGTGTGGGGCTCATGCTGTACAGATAAGTCAGTTCTCTCACTAAATTACCCATCCAGCTCTTCAAACTATTCTCTCTGAAACGTCAGAGCATTCCAGAGATAAACGTCCCTGTTTGCAGTCTGAGCGATGCTGCCCGTGGTTTTGGTAAAATGAATCGACTGACAGGTTCCCTTTAAAAATCTGTCAGCCAAACCTTGCAACCATGGCAGAATCAACTGACCATGTACTGTGTATGAGATTCACCAGATTCTCACATGACAACTAATGGAAAGGTTTGCTAAGGCTCCTTTCACATCAGCGATTTTCTCCATTCGCGGCAGATCCTGCAGTTTTTCCGCATCTGTCGCGTAACATATCACTTACGGGCCGGCAACTCTGCGTTCGGCCTCATTCATTCCCTATGGGACTTGCGGACATGTGCGGCACTTGAGGTTTTGCACTTGCGGTGAGACAAAAAAACACCGCTAGCATCATTTTTTTTTCTGTTGCTGCAAGTACCGCATTTGCCGGATCGCGGCAAAACCGCAAGTGCCGCACTTGTCTGCAAGTCCCATAGGGAATGAATGAGGCCGAACGCAGTGTTTCTGTAAGTGATCCGTTATGCGGCAGATGCGGTAAAACTGGGGGATCTGCCGCAAATGTCAAAAACCGCTGATGTAAAAGTAGCCTTTAGTCACTGCCGATAGCGTCATAATCACCAATGGGGGAGGCAGCATGAAAAGTGCCTAGGGCAGCAGAAACTCTAAATACGGCCCTGTATCTAGACATTCAATAGGACATAGAATATACATTAAATGGGAGCATACTCGGGACTACTGAACAGGAGAAGGATTTGGGTATTCTGGTTACAATTTAGCTGAGCAGCAGCACTCAGTGTCAGGCAGCAGCCGCAAAAGCAAACAAGATTGTAGGGTGTATAAAAAGAGAGATAAAATCCTGTGATTCCAACGTATTGTTACCCCTTTATAAATCACTGGTGAGGCCACATCTAGAATTTGTTGAAGCTGAGTACTGACCAAATACTGAACATGTGAACATAGGATACAAAAGGCCTGGCAAAACAAAATTACTCAATACGATACAATATATTACTTATATACATTTTAAAATACATTTTTGGTAAATAAAAAAAAATATGAAAAACATACAAGCAAGGTGTCAGAGTTTGAGAAAACCATGGTTCTGCATGGTTGATGCTTTATGTCTCCTTGTCTATAGAAATAATGTTAATCTTCATGTACACAGACAACAGCTTATTCTGTAAAATGTTAACATTTGGGGTACTTTGGAGTTATTTATTTACAAAGGTTGTAATTGGCTAACAAATATTCAGAAACAGTTTTAGACAATTTGTGGGAGACTATATAGTAAGTATTAAAGACTTTGTAGTTGTTGTAACAGCCAATGCCGGCGCCCCCCACATGGTTGCCCAGCTGCCTCTATGTGGGGACGCCAACATATTCACCGCCCAGCCCACAGCAGCATCCTGCTGCTCCTCCCCCTCCTTGTGTGCACACTGCAATGATTTCCGACGGTGTGGCTAGTGCGTGCGCTCCTCTGCTCTTAAAGGGACAGGGGAGCATGCCAATAGCTGGGAGACATCTTGTATAAAAGGCACCCTCCCCAATAGGGAGGTGCCTGAGCAACCCCTATAGTTTGTTAGTGGTAGCATGTGTGCAACTGTATGTTTCCATGTCCCCGTCCTTAATCTAATATAGTCCTGTACTGTCCCTGTAGTTCTGTGTAGTTTATATGTTATCCTGATGTTGATTCAGCATTAACCTGAACCCTGTGGTACCTGAACTGTTTCCCGAGACCTGTGTGTCTGAATGAGAGCCTATCTGAAGTAAACGTTATCCATACTGTCCATCAGCCTCCGAGTCCTTTCTGTCTTTGTGTAACTAACCCCTGGGGTCGACAGCTGAGGTACTGGTGACTGCCTAGGAATGGTACCTGGTGGCTACCTGCAGCTCAAACCTGACTCCACCTACAAGAGCTCCGGTGAACACCAGGTAAATACTTAGCAAGCCCGGCACCGTGGCACAGTGGGTCCATGAACCACGTGTGACAGTGGCAAGCATGATAGATTTCTCACTCACGTCTGGTATTCATGAAAAAAATTAGTTCCATGGGTACCGGAAACACGTACGCGTGAAGGAGGCCTAAAGCTGGTCATACATGTATGTGGGCAGCTTAAAAAGCCACTTTTGTTAGAAAGGAGTAATTTTTATGTTTTTTATTTCCCCTGCGTCATCTGCAGCTACAGAACAGATCGCGGAGCTGAAACCCAGATTTAAGAGTCGCAGCAGTAAGAACACATTAGGAAATGGACTGCAACCAAAAACTTCATCTGCAGCAGGTCTCAGATTGCTGAGCTTTAACCCAGTTTTCCCAGGATCAGCAGCAGTCTCAGAATTTATCACTGTGCTGCATACTAGATTTCTCAGCATTTGCAGCAAACTCAGAATGTATCATCGCCTACCTGTAACCCAACTTTCTCAGTATTATCAGCAGTCTTAGGATCGTTCCTCATCTGTGCTATAATATGGCTTTGATGATTCTTATCTATACTTAGTAGGGTTTTGTTCCCTTGTTTGTATCCAATTGTATGGGATTTACACCTGGTCACACTATTTACCGTACATGTACTGTACATGTTTATCATACTACATTTGATGTGAATTTCTATTGCAGCGCCCCAGAGTTCTGGTCGTTGCAGTACTGTGGCTTCGCCGCTAAGGGGAGCCATGGTACGTTCGATGGCACCGAAGGAGTTCCTCCAATCAGGTATCACAGACACCAATATGTTTCACAGCTGGGCCTCCGGGGGGAGCTAAGGGTGCTATTCATTAGGCCACTCCCCACCATAGTGGGTAAACTGGGGGTCAGGCAGGAAGTTAGGAGAGAACGCTGACGGGATTGAACGGAGCAACACCCTGTGGCAGGGGGTGTTGTGAAGGGAGAGACTGTAGGGTCTCTGCCAGGGGTGGGATCCTGGCAGAGGCTTGGCATTGAAAGAACGTAACGGGTCCGCGCAGGCTCCTGGAAGCGGCGGGACTCAAGGAAAGGACTAGAAGCGAGACAGATTGTGCTGAGTGAGAAACGAGATCAAGCAGAAGGAGAATACCAGCAGGGGTTGTGCTGAAAGAGGCAGCACCCTGCTGAGGCGCAATACCGGTGGCCGGAACGCCGAGGGAGTGGATTAGAAGCTTCAAGCCATACTCCAAACAGCGGCAGGACAGTCGGTCTCAGGCGGGCTGTCTACCACATATCACCTATGAAGTCTTGGGGGGCAATTGCGGGAGAGGGGCGACTCTAGGGTCCCGGAAGAACTCCAGGCCTACCTGACAAACGGGTGCCATTCCAACCTGAATACAGGGAAGGGGTGGATTACAGAGGAACATCAAATCGAGTTGTGAGGGAACTTAAGAAACAGACACAACCGTTGTGGGGTTACTTTCCGTAAGCACAGCAGGGAAGGACTACAACACATAGCGCTAGAAGGAAGGCACAGATTTCCACCTGAGAGGAGAACTCTGGAGGTGCCATTGGACCGGCCGGACTTGCGTAGCCTGGTGAACCGTGTTCCGGACTGAGGACTCAGAGATCTCCAGTAAAGAGGTAAAGAGACTGCAACCTGGTGTCCTCGTTATTTACCGCGACTTACACCCCACAACTGCACCGCTCCACCGCTATCATTACTACCACCTATTACACCGGACGTCCCCCACTGACGGACAGGGCCACGGACCGGGTCTAGCCACCGTGACAACCCCGAGACTGAGAACCCAGAGGCCCGGCTCCGGGTATCCCCTCGGCCCTGCGGCGGTGTGGGGGCGCTCCAAACTTGGCGTCACGAACAGGATCTACTTAAGCCTGAAGAATCAGGTCATGTGTGCCTAGAGACTGTGATTTACTGTGCTTGGACTGTACTTTATTGTAAGACTGTGCTGCGCCATTAGCCGCCAAAAGTTCCCGCCAAAAGGCGCCGCCATTGCTACACCCAAGGGGAAGGAGGGCGTGTTATGGGCGGAGACTCCCAGTGTGGCGCGAGAAATGGCTACCGCCCCCTGCACTTCTGGCTGCAGAGGAATGACCTGCCCCAAAGCAGAAGAGAAACACCCCTTGATATGCAACGGCGAGAAGCGGGTGACGGAGAAGCCCGACCTCGGAGAAATGGCGGAGCTAGGTGCATGCACTGCCACCGACTATCAGGCAGCGATGATGAACGGCGAGTGCCTGAGCGAGGAAGAAGCAGTTCAGGCCTGCCTTTCTTCACCGGAGATGGACCGGAGGCCTGCGGATCCGACAGCGGAGTTACGTCCACCAATCCCGACCTCGAAGTTAGAGGAGGAGGAACCACAGCCAGCGGAGCCGAATCCGAGCATCCCATTGGAGGAGCCCCGGTCCGGGCTGCAGCAGACTCCAGCGTCCTCGTTAACGGACCAGAGCGACACCGATGGAACCACATTAGGCGCAGGTATGGCCGACGTCCCTGCTCCCCTCCGCGAGCCCGCTTCCATGACCCACCTCTATCGCAGTAGGGAGCGACTTATCACGGCAGGGCTAATGGTGCTATCCCCCGATGACCTGGGGAGGATGGTGCCACCGCTGTCGACTGGAGTGGGGGAGCCTGTAGATGTGAGCTTAGATGGAGTAGTTCTTCGGTGGGACACCCCCTGGTTTAGAGCAGATGGATCCCGGGAGAACGGGTCCACTCTTGCGGTGCTTACATGGGAACAATATAGACAGTGCTTGATTATGCAGTGGAAAGGACGGAAAGGAGCTGAGTCGATGGGCTCATCGAAAGTACAACAACCCCCCCCGGCATGGGATGACAGAGACGTGACAAGGCGGGGCACTGTGTTGGCCTACCATGCAAGAAGAGGGTGGGGCCTCATACACGAGCCAGGATTGGATACTGACGTTTTTGTTGCGCATTGTAACGTGAAGGCTCCCTGCTGTGGCTGAAGTGGAGAACCATTGCAAAAGGGGGATTCGGTGACCTACAGCCGCCACCAGAACCCGCTCGGGTGGTATGCACGGAATGTTCGGCGGTGTATGTCTGGAGCCGCGACCCTTACCGCCTCGGACCTGGTCCCAGGAGCACCCGATCTTGTCACCATCGCAACGGTGCGCCTGGTTGCGGCCACCGAGTTGGCCAGTCGAGTTCATCTTCATGTTCGAACCGCGGACGCTGGCACCACGGTGGCTGGGGGGCAGGAGCCCGAGCCGCCTGAAGAAGAATAAACCTCGATACCATGAAAATGTAAATAGTTACTGTTTGTCTTTTATTCCTTTAAGTTGCTGCTAAACCCGCCCAGGGTTAATGGATCCCTCTGTTGACCCGGGATCCTCTTTGTTTGTTTTCCTTTTCTGAAGTTGTTGCACAAAAGTTATACAAACTGCAGAAATCATGGACTGTGCATGATTCGAACTTCCCTTGTAAATAGTTTGCACCTTCTTAAAGGTGCTCCCTACTGGTTTGAGCCAAAGACACTTTGTGAAGATACCTTTCCTACCGGTTCTAGTTAAAGACACTTTGCGAAGATACCATGCCGGAACCTTTGCATGGGCCGGTAGGCTGAGAAGACGAGCTACCTTAGAAAGACTTGGTCCCCTCTTAAAGGGGATGTGAGAAACTGAACTTGAGAGAGATACTGTTGCAGAACAGTAATGCCAGAATGATGCCTTGAGAAGAAATGTAACTGTTTTACATGCTAAGTTATATGTGTTGAATTTGTTGAAATGTCTAAATAATGTTTGCAGAAAGAAAAGATGCAGAGAGCCCGTAGGGGTAGAGATAGAGGTCTGCATAGTTGAAAGTAATCGAAGTAATAATGAAGGTGAGGATAGAAGGTAAACCCCGCGTCCCCATTGAAAGTTACTTTGTTACTAAGGACAGAGAATGAACCCGTAGGGGTTAGAGAGTGAGTCCTTAAAGGAGCCGAGTAGAGCTGGCTCAGAGTTCTTTAAACGAAAGGAATGTTATGTCTATACCATGTATAGTAGAGAAAGGCAGTAGGCCCTGGATGAACAGGGCGGTCCTGTAAAAGAAAGGAGAGGCAGTAGGTCTGGTGCCATAGGGACAGGCGGTCCTGCAGGTTCAAAGTAGGAGAATGTGAAGTTACCTTACCCTGTAATGTGATTATAGGAAGGCCTTTGGTAAACTAAGAGTGTATGTTTCCTAAGGCAATGTTAATTTATTGTTCCAGAATTTGCACTAAGTAGAATACCCGGTTGGGTAACAGGAGTTATGCATAGCCTGTAATTTATAATGTTGACCATGTTTGTAACGTTAAAAGTGTCCTCACCTCCCATAAAGGGAAGCCTGTTCAAGTATACTTATTGTTTTGCACTCAACAAAATTGTATGTCTGTTTACTAATCTGTATTGTTGTTTTTCTTCCCAGTCCCGGAGTACTGTGTTTAACCAGGGGGGAGTGCAGCGCCCCAGAGTTCTGGTCGTTGCAGTACTGTGGCTTCGCCGCTAAGGGGAGCCATGGTACGTTCGATGGCACCGAAGGAGTTCCTCCAATCAGGTATCACAGACACCAATATGTTTCACAGCTGGGCCTCCGGGGGGAGCTAAGGGTGCTATTCATTAGGCCACTCCCCACCATAGTGGGTAAACTGGGGGTCAGGCAGGAAGTTAGGAGAGAACGCTGACGGGATTGAACAGAGCAACACCCTGTGGCAGGGGGTGTTGTGAAGGGAGAGACTGTAGGGTCTCTGCCAGGGGTGGGATCCTGGCAGAGGCTTGGCATTGAAAGAACGTAACGGGTCCGCGCAGGCTCCTGGAAGCGGCGGGACTCAAGGAAAGGACTAGAAGCGAGACAGATTGTGCTGAGTGAGAAACGAGATCAAGCAGAAGGAGAATACCAGCAGGGGTTGTGCTGAAAGAGGCAGCACCCTGCTGAGGCGCAATACCGGTGGCCGGAACGCCGAGGGAGTGGATTAGAATACAGCTTCAAGCCATACTCCAAACAGCGGCAGGACAGTCGGTCTCAGGCGGGCTGTCTACCACATATCACCTATGAAGTCTTGGGGGGCAATTGCGGGAGAGGGGCGACTCTAGGGTCCCGGAAGAACTCCAGGCCTACCTGACAAACGGGTGCCATTCCAACCTGAATACAGGGAAGGGGTGGATTACAGAGGAACATCAAATCGAGTTGTGAGGGAACTTAAGAAACAGACACAACCGTTGTGGGGTTACTTTCCGTAAGCACAGCAGGGAAGGACTACAACACATAGCGCTAGAAGGAAGGCACAGATTTCCACCTGAGAGGAGAACTCTGGAGGTGCCATTGGACCGGCCGGACTTGCGTAGCCTGGTGAACCGTGTTCCGGACTGAGGACTCAGAGATCTCCAGTAAAGAGGTAAAGAGACTGCAACCTGGTGTCCTCGTTATTTACCGCGACTTACACCCCACAACTGCACCGCTCCAACGCTATCATTACTACCACCTATTACACCGAACGTCCCCCACTGACGGACAGGGCCACGGACCGGGCCTAGCCACCGTGACAACCCCGAGACTGAGAACCCAGAGGCCCGGCTCCGGGTATCCCCTCGGCCCTGCGGCGGTGTGGGGGCGCTCCACTATTGTGTCATTGTATTGTGTCATTTTGTCTATTACATATAGAGTCTCTGGATGTCATTGTGGCTAATTGTTTTTAATCTTGGAGTATGTTCGTACCAATAAATATTTGCTTTGATACTGTGAGAGCAGGAGTTATTTATATATCCTGACTCCATTTTGGTTATTGTAAATGATCCTTGCTTGCAAAAAGGAGTCTATGTTTAGATTAGGGTCTCAGGAATTTCTTTGTCTAACGGGACTTCAAGATAAGACATAGCAAAGTGAAACTAAAGGTACCTTCACACGAAACGACGCTGCAGCGATAGCGACAACGATGCCGATCGCTGCAGCGTCGCTGTTTGATCGCTGGAGAGCTGTCACACAGACCGCTCTCCAGCGACCAACGATGCCGAGGTCCCCGGGTAACCAGGGTAAACATCGGGTTGCTAAGCGCAGGGCCGCGCTTAGTAACCCGATGTTTACCCTGGTTACCAGCGTAAAATGTAAAAAAAAAAAAACAGTACATACTCACATTCGCGTCCCCCGGCGTCCGCTTCCTGCACTGACTGACTGACTGAGCGCCGGCAGTAGCAGGGCACAGCGGTGTGCTTTCACTTTACGGCCGACGCTCAGTCAGTGTGGGAAGCAGATGGCAGGGGATGCGAATGTAAGTATGTACTGTTTGTTTTTTTTACATTTTACGCTGGTAACCAGGGTAAACATCGGGTTACTAAGGCTACTTTCACACTAGCGTCGGGAACAACCCGTCGCTGCGCGTCGGGCCGACGTTCCCGACGCTAGTGTGGTCTCCGCTGCACAACGGGGGCAGCGGATGCATATTTCCCACGCATCCGCTGCCCCATTGTGATGTGCGGGGAAGTGCGGGGAGGTGGGGGCGGAGTTCCGACTGCGCATGCGCGGTCGGAAAAAGCGGACCGTCGGGAGCAAAAAACGTTACATGTAACGTTTTTTTCTCCCGACGGACCGCTACCATACGCCCAAACGCCGCCAAACGCATTCACCGTTTGGAAATGCGTCGCAAATGCGTCGCAAATGCGTCGCTAATGTTACTCTATGACGAAACAACGTATCCAGCAAAAACTTTTGCTGGATGCGGCGTTTCGCAAAAACGACGCATTTGCGACGTATTGCAGTTAACGCTAGTGTGAAACTAGCCTAAGCGCGGCCCTGCGCTTAGTAACCCGATGTTTACCCTGGTTACCAGTGTAAAATATCACTGGTATCGTTGCTTTTGCTGTCAAACACAACGATACACGGCGATCGGACGACCAAATAAAGTTCTGAACTTTATTCAGCGACCAGCGACATCACAGCAGGATCCTGATCGCTGCTGCGTGTCAAACTAAACGATATCGCTAGCCAGGACGCTGCAACGTCACGGATTGCTAGCGATATCGTTACAAAGTCGTTTCGTGTGAAGGTACCTTAAGAGGTAGAGAAACATCTAAAGTCTTCACCTAGGTGTAGATGCAGGGACCCAAACAGGGACCCGCTAGTTCAAAGGACCGCTTTATAAAAACATTTTGCCGCTCCCTGACAGATGGACAACTCAGGACAGCTGCATCAAAAGGTAAGAAGCTTTATTCTTACACTTCTTGAATTTGTACCTCTGTCTTGGCCACGATGTGTTTTGGGTGTGTTGCAGGTCATTCGATCTGTTCATAGTAAGTGGGTCCATTATTGTTAGACAAAGACCCACCTCTTCCGACAAGCCTATAACCTGCAGTAACCACCGATCGACCAAACCGCTGCATGACCAGCTCTATCCTCACCTATTGTATTCTCACCCATCCCTTGTAGATTGTGAGCCCTCGCGGGCAGGGTCCTCTCTCCTCCTGTACCAGTTATGACTTGTATTGTTTAAGATTATTGTACTTGTTTTTATTATGTATACCCCTCCTCACATGTAAAGCGCCATGGAATAAATGGAGCTATAACAATAAATAATAATAATAATAAAGACCCCTGAGGAGACCTTGTGTATTGTGTTGAATTCCTGTAATGTATGTTGTATGGGAAGTGTGAATTTGGCATTTTACTGGTCATCTGTCCATGGGGTTGGATTGTAACAATTATTTGAGTGTACCCGGTGGAGCCCACGTTGGTAATTGCCGGCAGCTGCCTTTTGTAGTGCTAAGGAAACCCATATGGTTCGGGTCCCTAGATGTAGGGGACGAAGGTTTTCGTCTGATTATATGCAAGTCATACATGGACTGACCATAGATAAAGTGACTATAGAGAAGGGTAAGAGTACCCACTGGTTTATCACTCTAGTCCAGTATTCCTATTGTAAAAGTTAGAAGATGGGTAATCTGTTCACTAAAGGATACACTGAGCAAGGTAGAACTGCTGTAGAATTGATAAAGGAAAAAGAAGGAAAGAAAATTGTGCAAAAAATGCATAGATTTTGTTAAGCATCTGGCTGTCCGTGTGGCAGGCCTAATGAAGATTTCTGGAAAAGTGTATTGAAGGAAAAGATAGGATGTTTAAATGATGCCAGCTTGTTATATCAGGCTGAGATATGGTGGAAAACCTCTAAATGTGCAACTAGAGGCGAGTCGAAGGAAGAAAAACATGGTGATAAGTTTTTATATGTAAAAGTATGCAACAAAGATTGCACTGACCTACTTGCCACTCGCAGGTTGTCTCCATCCCCTTACATTGTCCATGAAGGGTGGACATGTTGTGTATACATGAATCAGAATCCAGACTGGCTGGGAATCTGTCATGTATGTGGTGACCCTTGTTAGTGGAGCGCCCCCAGTAGGGCAATGGGGTACTCGGTACCTGGTCCTTCGGTTCTCGGTGGGGATGTCACGGTGGCTCACCCGGTCCGTGGCCCTAGGGATGTCCGTTGTAAAATGGGGGAAAGGTCTTTAAAGGGATAATGCTCGTGACTAGTGTTGAGCATTCCGATACCGCAAGTATCGGGTATCGGCCGATATTTGCTGTATCGGAATTCCGATACCGAGATCCGATACTTTTGTGGTATCGGGTATCGGTATCGAAACAACATTAATGTGTAAAAGAAAGAATTAAAATAAAAAATATTGCTATACTCACCTCTCCGACGCAGCCTGGACATCACCGAGGGAACCGGCAGCGTTGTTTGCTTAAAATGCGCGCTTTTCCTTCCTTCCGTGACGTCACGGCTTCTGATTGGTCGCGTGCCGCCCATGTGGCCGCGACGCGACCAATCACAGCAAGCCGTGACGTAATTTCAGGTCCTTCTAGGCATTCAGTATTTTAAAATGACGTCCCGGCTTTGTGATTGGTCGCGTCGCGGTCACATGGGTGACGCGACCAATCACAAGCCGTGACGTCACGGAAGGAAGGAAAAGCGCGCATTTTAAGCAAACAACGCTGCCGGTTCCCTCGGTGAGGTGAGTATAGCAATATTTTTTATTTTAATTCTTTATTTTACACATTAATATGGTTCCCAGGGCCTGAAGGAGAGTTTCCTCTCCTTCAGACCCTGGGAACCATCAGGGATACCGTCCGATACTTGAGTCCCATTGACTTGTATTGGTATCGGGTATCGGTATCGGATTAGATCCGATACTTTGCCGGTATCGGCCGATACTTTCCGATACCGATACTTTCAAGTATCGGACGGTATCGCTCAACACTACTCGTGACGCCACCTGTGGTATTCGTTCAGGGTGATCAACGCTGCTTAGGGGTCCGCTGGGGTGATGTATACCTTCCCACAGGTGAAGTGTATCCCCAGGGCTTCCCAGAGTGTAGATAGTGGATGATGGGAAGAACGAGGACACAAGGTTGCAGTCTCTTTACCTTTACTGAAGGCTTCAGCATCCACAGTCCAGGGTACGGACCACAGGGCAGGCAGAGTCTGGCCGGTCTGAAGGCAAATCCAGAGTCCCCTTATCCAGGTGGAAATCAGTAGCCTTCCTCTAGCGCCTGGGTGTTGTAGTACCTCCCTGCTGAGCTTCTCGGTAAGTTCCTCACAACTATTGTAGATGTTAAGTCTCTCTCTGTCCCCCTGATGGATAGGATAGGACAAACCCGTATGACTGATGGCCTGAGGCTTTTTACAGGGACTCTATCATGCCCCAGCCCCCACAAGTTGCCACCGTGCCTCCTCGGTATAAGGTCAGGCAGCTAACGTGGAATTAACTGTCATGCCAGTCTCTGAAGTAAAGCGTAGAGATCCTTACTCCCTCGGTGTCCTGGCTACCGGGTTCCTGCGCCTCAGGAGGCAGCCTTTTTCAGGGCAGAACTCCTTCTGGTTTCCTCTCCTTTTTGCTATGACTTCGTTTCTCACCCTCTGCAATACAATTCGCTGTTCGTGTCTCTTTCTTGGGATGCTGCCGCACGTCGGGCAGGCGCAGCTCCCTGGACCCTCGTCCTCCTCAGACTGCAGTCTGGATCTGACTGGAACTCACTCCAGCCAGATTCTGCCTAAATTCCTGTCCAGACCACCAGTTTTACCTAATTGTGAGGAGTGCCCTAATAGATAGGAGCATAGCTCCCCCTGGCGGCCTGGAGTGTGAAGTGTGTTGTGTGGTTTGTGATACCTGGTAAAGAGATCTCCTTTATTGCCTTCAGACATAATATCACTCCCCCTGGTGGAAGAATGACATTACTGCAATGACCAGGACTCTGGGGCGCTGCACTATCACATAGAAACTGATAAACCTCCCATTTGCATACTATATGCCCCAGAGCCCAGTCAAGCCAGTGTGGCTCCCCTGGCTAGTGCCCCAAGTGCTACGCCTCCACAAGTCTGCAATGCCCTCAATGAATACCATGCCTGCACTGGATAGGACCAACATCCCTTGAGGCCCTGCCCTGTCTTCCAGCTCCTCCAGACACAACCCAAATGGATACAGCATTTAGGCTATGTGCACACGCTGCGGATTACTCTGCAGATTTTTCCAGACTGATTTTGGTAAATCCGCAGGTAATCCGCACTGCGGATTTACTGCGAATTACCGCTTTTTTTGCGGTTTTTGTGCAGATTTCACCTGCGGTTTTACACCTGCGGATTCCTATTATGGAGCAGGTGTAAACCGCTGCGGAATCCGCACAAAGAATTGACATGCTGCGGAATAAACAACGCTACGTTTCCGCGGCATGGGCACTGCTGATTTTGTTTTCCATAGGTTTACATGGTACTGTAAACGCATGAAAAACTGCTGCTAATCTGCAGCGGCCAATCTGCTGCGGATTCGCAGCAAAATCCACAGCGTGTGCACATACCCTTATACGTCAGTCTTTCACTGCCATCCGAGACTCATTAGGACAATTACTCAGCCATGGTAGCTCACCTAAACCCCTGCTGCTCGCCCGCAGTGCTTACCCATTACCACCAGACCCCACACACCAGTCTAGGGGACTCGATACTGTAGAGCCCCAGAAGGCTGTGTGGTGTCCCTGAGATCCTAGTGAAATGGTGACCAAGATTAGTAGAATGCCAAACCCTGAAATTTTTCCCATGCCATTCCATTTGTTAGAGAGGTAAAGAAAATTAGAAAAGCCTTCCCCTCTTATTGGTGGGATTTACAGTACCTAGTGTCAGCAAAGGCAGGCGATACTTTTTACCCCCTTGTGGCGGGGGCAACAGCAGTGGATGATGCTTCACTAGATTCGGGGAAGCAGTATATGAGAAAACTCACCCAGTGGGGGCAGACTGGGTTACCTTCCCAGTCAGCCATTCTTCATGATATCTAACAGGTTGCTACAGAGTCATTTGAAAAATATTATACAAGGCTCTGGCAAAGATGGCAGGACTTGGGATATAAGAAATATGAGAATACATTCGAAGTTCACACCCGTTTACAATCCTGAGCCTTTGTTGAAGTTTTGAAGCCTGTGATTAAAAAGCCTGTGATTAAAAAGCCTGTGATTAAAAAGCAACTAATAGTGTCCCGCCCATAGTATCGGTTTATGTTCCTGGCCGTGATACTCCAAGTAGCCAAGTGCGTGGATGCAACCACTGCACTGCATAACAAGGCAAAAACCCGGTTCCGAGCCCCTTCTTATGTATGTCCAGACCCAGCAAGGGGACCAGACCAGGCGAGGAAGAATACATTTCATTTTATTATGTGTGAAAGCCTGGACATATAAGGAGAAATTGCAGACTCCCTCCTAGATCCAGAGAGCATGATAACCCCCTCCTTCCCTTCTCCAGTAGGGGAGTCAGGGTCCCACTGAGCCATAAATGTTGTGCAGCTCCTCTTGGATAAGTCTGCTGAAATTGTTCTGACCTTCGGCCTCACTGTTTATGTCCCTCAAGATGTTAATACCATTCTTTCTCAAGCACAGCCAAAACATCTCAGTACTCCTCACCATTTTAGGTTTCAATGTGCCCTCCTTATGCCTGATAAACATCACCATTCACCATTGCACTACTCTGAATTCAGCCACCTTGCTGCCTCTGGTGTAGTAGGGGTAACCTGAGTGACCTGCTAGTTGAGCCAGAAGAGGAAAATGACTGTATACAACTAATGTCCCAGGTAATGGAGGGTTTTAGTCATGTTACCGATGTCCCACTACATGACCCAGACCATGAGCTCTTTGTGGATGTATCGCAGTATGGCATGGATGGCTGGTTCTACACTGAATATGTTGTTCTTTCCCTCCATGAAACAATAAAAGCAGAACTCCTGCCCCCACACATGTCCGCCTAGGAAGCTGAACTCCATGCCCTATAAGAAGCCTGCAGACATGCTAAAGACCAAACTGACACCATCTATACAGAAAGCCGCTATGCTTCTGGCACAGCTCACAACTATGGACCTATATGGAGCGCTCGACCTTTCCTCACAGTGGCAGGCATGCCTATCAAGAATTACAAATGCATCCAATGCCTGATGGATGCCCTACTTTTACCTGAGAAAATTACCATAGTCAAAGTCAAAGGCCATGCAAAGGACGACTCAACTACAAGTAAAGGTAACCACCTGGCCTTCCAGGCTGCAAAATCTGCAGCTTACCAACCAAGAGACAACCTTGCCGGGTGGAAACAGGATACTCAGAGACCAATTATTGGCTAGAATAGATAAAATGCTCTGCACTCGCCATAACCAAGAGTGATTGTATAGTCTGTGCCCTAGCTACACCTCATCTAGGCACAGTGCCCTTCTCTATAAGCATCCAGACAAACCCCATTGCTTGTGGGGAAGACTTGTGGTGGATGTGTGGAAATGGTGACTTTTATCCAGTACTGCCAGTGGCATGGGAGGGAACATGTGCTATTGTTAAATTCCTGATGCCATTCCAGATTGTGACTCGGAATACAAACAAGCTCCATGAATATGCAACAGAAAACCAGAGACACAAGTGTGACACCAGCATTCCTACTTCTTTCGACCCTCATGTGTACATTGACGGTATTGGTGTCCCAAGAAGAGTATCAGACGAGTTCAAAGCCAGAGATCAAGTAGCAGCGGTATTTGAATCGCTATTACCCAGCGTAACAGTGAAAAAAAAATGTGGACTGGATAAATTATATCTACTATAATAAACGGAGAGATTTGTTAAATTTAGTATGGATGAATTCCGGGGTATCGCTGAACAGTTGTGGGCCATCTTGACCATGACCTTTCACAACAGACTTGCCCTTGACATGATTCTGGCAAAGAGGGGAGAGGTCTGTAAGATGGTTGGGGAATCATTCTGTACTTTTATTCCCAACAACACTGCTCCGGATGGTAGCATAAGTAAGACCCTGAGAGGAATTGGTGCCTTGTCCAACGAATTAGCTGAAATCTTAGTTATTAGTAACCCTCTCAGTAAGTGGTTAGAAAACGCGTTTGGCAAATGGGGAACTCTTTTTAGTAATATAGTGTGTACAATACAGTGCATTAGATGAAGAAGCTCTCAAGGCTCCTTACATCGTACTACAAATTAGGGTGATTTACACTGGAGAATTATTGGCAACCTGATCATCAGCCATGCTGCCAATCATATGACAAGCACATTGCTCGTTTGTTGGGTGAAATGATTTTTAAGCTTGTTTAAAATCATCGCTCCTGGCAGCACTTATCGTCCTGTGCAAGCAGGTCATGAGCTGCCAAGAACAATGACGGTCTATACTACTATTTGGCAATATTGGGGAACAAAATTCGGAAATATCCCTTTAAGTTACTTTCCTGGTAAAACTATTGCAGTTACGACATTATTAGAAAGGCATTCCCATCACAGAAAATTACGTATCTCTGCTATAACTTTCTTATTGAAGGAGCTGCAGAACTGCTTTAGCACTGAATCTCCTTCACATTTCGTTCTTGCACGTTACACTTGAATTGAGCGGTGCTGCAGTTCCCTACACAGCAGGTGGCAGAGAAATCCGCTATATAGAGGCAACATTATAATTCAATAAGCCCCTTACCTCGGCTCTTGCTTCAGCATCACATCCCAAGGCGGCCACTGTAAG
The DNA here is from genome assembly GCF_051348905.1 of Ranitomeya variabilis. Lineage (NCBI taxonomy): Eukaryota > Metazoa > Chordata > Amphibia > Anura > Dendrobatidae > Ranitomeya > Ranitomeya variabilis. The sequence goes on along the minus strand of NC_135237.1, from coordinate 45,078,037 downwards.
TAAGGCTTTTGTGAGCACCAAATTACTGGCTGACTGCAGCGTAGCCACAAGGGTCTGCATAACACTGTTACTTTGCATAGCAAGACGGAGGGACTCCTGAGCAGCCATGTTGATAAGAACAGTACAAGCATTGACAACCACTCCTTCTCTTTTATCTGTCAACAGACTGACTAGCGCATCAATTCCGTTGGCTTCAACCAATGCACTGATAGAAGAAAAAAAAACAATAATTGTTAGTTACTCCTGTTTATATCTTACTTAAACAATTCAATTTTTTCATGCGAAAATCGGGTGCTATATTTTTAACAGAACCCGCTAATTAGGATTATTGTTTGTTTAGTCAAGTCTGTTTTGGACAATCCCTTTCTGTTAGAACAATTTTGCTGCTAGTCACCCCAATTAGCAGCTATAATCTGTGACAGAAACTAACATCAAATGTTCAATGTTCCTGCAGTGCAACAAGAAGGAAAATAAAAAAAATTACACATGCCATTTAACAAACAGATATTCTGGGTACAGAAAATCCCCAAAGGAGTAGTTTTTGCTTTTCTGGACATGTACGGTACTTGGCATAAAATTGTTTAGAAGCTTTTGCCTGGAGTGCACGTTTACATTAAAAGAGAATGTCTGGTCTGATAGATGCTACAGGTGTTACACGTCTGTCCTGGGTATCCCTGGCTCCGCTTCCTTCACCTAGGTCTGCTGCCCTCTGCTGTGCTCCATGTCGGGTTTTGCAAGTTGTCCAGTGTGGCTCAGTGACATAATCTCCCTAGCTCTATTTAAGACCCACTAAGTCATACACCTGAGTCTTGGGATTGAGACACCAGAGACCTATATTTGGGCTGCTTCACCATCTGAGCTTAGGCTAGGTTCCCATTGCGTTAATGGGATAGCGCTAACGGACAGCGTTGCACGGCGAAATTAACGCCGTGCACCGCGTCCGTTAGCGCTCCCATTGCCAGCAATGTCAGAGCGCATTGCTAGCGCGTGTCATTTTCGGCACGCGCTAGCGATGTGCCGGTCTTTTGTAGCGCGCCTCGGACGCTGCTTGCAGCGTCCGCGGCGCACCAGAGGTCCGTTCCCCGCTCTCGCAGATCGGGGATCTGCGAGAGCGGGGACGTTAACGCGACCCCTGAACGCGGCCCCGAAAAAGACATTGCGTTAGCGCAATCCGCTAGCGCTCGCACTAAACGGATTGCACTAACGCAATCTGAACCTAGCCTTATTGTGCTTTAACCAGGTACGGACTGAGGCTTAAATTCAGCCCTAGCATTTGAAATCACACAGGCCTGTGCTGTACCTGTTCCCAAGCACCAGATGGGAATATATTACTAATATTACCCTGGATGAAGGAAAACAACTTTGTGTTTCATCACAACACTGATTCTGATAACAAAGTAGCAGACAAGGCAGCCCACGACCAGACAGGCCCTTCTGGCATTTGCCAGAATTGCCAGATGGCCAGTCCGGCCCTGGCTTTAACTTGCATTCATCCCAGCTGGATTCCACTTCATCTGTCCTACTGCTCCTGACAATGCTGTTTGTCCAAATCCTCAAGGTTCTACATGTAGTCGAGGAAGTTGCACTAATGCCCAGGGTCCATGTGACCCCCTGGACATGAAGTTTAGTGGATCCACCTCACCAAGTGAGCTTAACAACAGAACTGTGCATCTGAGTCTGATAGTCCAAGAGGCAACATACAGTCATGGCTGGGACTATGTGATGCTTCTTGGCCAAATAGTCCAAGATCATTTAGTGTAATACCACCCACTAAAAGACAGCCCTAAGAGTATCTTAAATATCTGTTTATTAAAAGAGATATCTCAAATTGTGATGAGCAAGTATGCTCGTTACTCGAGATTTCCGAGCATGCTCAGGTGTTCTGCGAGCATTTTGGGCATGAATGGAGATTTAGTTTGTATCGCCACAGCTGCATGATTTGTGGCTGCTAGACAGCCTGAATAAATGTGGGGATTGCCTGTTTGTTAGGAAATCCTCACATGTATTCTAGCTGTCTAGCAGCCACAAATCATGCAGCTGCAGCGACACAAACTACATCTCCGAGCACGCCCAAGACACTCGGAGAACACCCGAGCATGCGCGGAAATCTCGAGTAACGAGCATACTCGCTCATCACCAATCTCAAAAAACAGTCATATAAAAAAGTAATGAAAGACTGGTGCTAGCTGTTTTAATGTAATTGGAACTGTTTCTAGCATAAAATAGTACTTTTTTTGCTTTTCAGTATTTTTTATTAAGATTTATAAATGGTTAATCATTTATTGGGTAGGCAAAGGCAAGAAAGTGGAGAGAAGAGGTTGTTAAATACTATTTTTTTGCTTCCATGTATCCCTTTTAGTGCGGCTGTTAATCTGGCAGCTGACAATATAGTCTCTTTTTACTTTTCCTGCAGAAAACGTCTTCTCAGCTATACCGCCATGCTGCTGCAGAAACAGCTTTCTGCCCTGCTTGTTAGAAAAGGAGCAATGTCTACTCTCTGGTCCGCAGTGAAGAGAGGGTCAATATGCAGAGATCTGTCTGTTGGGTCAGTGACTGAGCATGTGTGTCCTCCCGCACTCAGCTTATTAGGTGGACATGCATATTGCTGTTTGCATGGTAAATATGACTTTGAACCCCATCCCTTACTTGTAAGGGTAGGTTTACAAAGGATAGGATGGGGGGAAGAGTTTGAGGTTGAGGTAAGGGGTTGGTTTCATGGGTATACACGTTTTAATTCTGAGATCTTGGTTGGGAAAATAATTCTGAAACGTGGTACACTGGATGGAGTATTGAAAGTTATTCTTGAATTTAAAATATGGGTTTAATGGTAACATTTATGTTTTGGAATGTTCGTGGTGTTAAAGGCAACGCTAAGAGTCAAGCAATTTTTGAGCAGATTAGAAACATTAACCTCATTGTTATAGGGCTGCAGGACACGCACTTGACCAAGGAATCTATGAATCTGCTACACAGGTCCTTGATGGGGTTTAGTCTTCATTCTGTTAGTTCTAACCATGCCCGTGGGGTCAGCCTTCTAGTTGATAAAAAAATTTCCTTTAAATGTATAGATTCCTTTAGATATGATGACAGAAGATTTGTTGGGGTTTGCTGTATACTTTCTCATTTTGAATACATCAGTGAGGTAAGCTTTATGTTCCTCCTCCTTTTTCAAATATTCCGCTCAAGAAAATACTAGTAAAGCTAGCAAATTGGCCGGATATCCCCCTTATAATTATGGGCGACTTTAATTATATATGTAACACTTTTAAAGGATAGGTGTCCAGTGGGGTATGACAATTGTTCCCCTTTTTGGCTGCCTGATTAATGAAGTGGATATGATAAATATTTGGAGGGAAAGAGCTCCTAGCCTAAGGGTCTTCTCCTGTGCATCCTCAACGTATCGGTCTCTTTCAAAGAATAGATATGAGTCTCTGTTATACCCCTATGGTCCTGTTTCTTCTCAATATTGAATATTCCCCTAGGTCCTTATCAGACTAATCTCCTCTCCTATGTCAGGTACAAGTGGACCTATTTTGGCTCAAACTTATCAACCTAGATAATATCAGGAGGAAGCTGACAGAATTTCTCGATCTTAATATAGGTACAGCACCCCTGAATGTAGTTTGGGACGCTATGAAGGCTAATAAAAATGGTAAAGGATAACTTGTGTAAAAAGGGGCAGGAGATAGAGGACCGGGTACGAATGACTGAGCAAGCTTTTATACTCAATAATAGCTCAGATAATAGGGCTCAATGGAATGAGGATCAACAGCAACTAAAAGACTATAAATTGGCACAGATAAATAATAAAAGCAACAATATAATGTATTAACGTACCAGTTAATAGATAAATTGATAGATAAAGAAATACCCAACTCATGTAGACCTGTTTCCCTGCTCACATTGGATGTTAAAATACTGTTTCTGAACTCTCTATCTCACTCAATGGGAAACTAGACTATGTGCTAATGGGTAAAACTAATAAGGTTATTACCTGCTTGATGTATAACTCTCTGCTATGAAGAATTCTGGGTGACCTTATGTGGGACATATTTCCATGGAGGAACGGGAGGACATCTTGGACTCAACATGGTACAGAGGAAGTCACAATTGTTCTTGATTCATAGAGTCTACAGAACCCCAAAAACATATCGAATGGGTCTCAGAGCTGATGATTGTTATCCCCACTGTGGGGAAGAGGGGGGAGACCTGATTCATATGTTTTGGTCATGTTCGCAATTGGGGGAGCTACGTGAAAATATCAGTCTAATTAGTGAGGTCTTTAACATTGCATTTTCCATTAATCCTAAGTCTTGCGTCCTGGGTCTAGTGGGGTACATTTGAGGATCTTCTCCAGGGCAGTTGGCCATAACAAAAATATTCTACTGTGTAAGGAAGACTATTGCTAAACACTAGCTAACAAGTAGCCCTCCCTTGATTGACAAAATAGTTTGGGGATTAAAGAATACAATCCTAATGCAGAAAAAGGTATATATTAAAAGGGGAGCTGTTGGTAAACAATGGGAAGACTGAAAATTACATCAGACGACAAAACCTTAAACACTACTGCCGGGCATTTGATCCAATTTAGTAGTGCTAGGTTGAAGATTTCTTTAAATAATTTATAAGAGTTTGTGTATGTAGTTAAGCAATCAGAGCCAGATCGAGTTATTCAATTTATACCAAGGGAATAAATGGTGGGGGGTTATTTGGACTTGAAAATTATTCCTATGAACTGTGTATTTGCATGCTTTTGCTATTCAGGCATATCCTGTATCGGAGCCTGCTTTACTGTTCTAATGCTTGTTATCACTGGTGCCTCAATAAATAAACTTTTCTTATAAATAAATTAAAAAAAGAATATAGATTGTCAAACTAATTTGCCAGACTGACTTGAACTTACCGAAATTCTCAAATTTTTTACTAAGAAATCTTCATTCTTAATAAATTAAGTAGAACCGCATTATAGCAGCCTATAAATAACCTACAAAAGGTAATGTAATAAATACATTATTGTAGCATTTAAACAAAACACAGCCCGATAGGAACGAGAATGCTGTTACTAAGCGTGAATGTAAATGTAACTGACAGGTCCCATTGTCTGATTTCTTCTGGCATCAGACTGGATGCCGCTCGGAGTTGAAAGGACAAGGTAATTAGTAGGGGTAAAAAGCTTTTAACCAGCAGACGTCCTGTGTAGTCCCGTGTAGTGCTTGCATGTTCTCTAGGTTGGGTATGTCAAATGTATTTGCTTCATCTAAACAAATATTATTAAATAGAAAAATACAATAATGCCATCTGAACAAACATTACTGAATAAATAAGCACGTTATTCTCCAATAATCTGCCTAATGAACAGTAATAATATACTAAGCAATTTCTTTCTCTAGCAAACTAAATAATGCAGCATGCTGTGGTTTTCTAGTAAAAAAAATAATCTACTTCTAGTTTCTATAAAAAAAAAAAAAAAAAAGATTCTAGCAAATTAGATGGAAGCTGTAGCATGTTGGCATCTGCATAAAACTGAGAGCTGGATACAGTATGTTAACTAAACCAACATCCATATGGCATCTATATTTCACAGATTCACTGAGATTATTAACACGGGAAACTGTATTTGGTTTTCTATCTTGCTTTTATTACCGCTGATGTATTAAAACAGATGCCATATTGATAACAATGAGCACTTTTGGATGACAATAAATGACTTTACATATGACAGTCTGAACTCTGCCTTAGACATAGCAGCAGGGAGAGTGAAGGGGATGTACTCAGCAGATCAGAGAGGAGAGCATTCATGTTATTAAGGGAGGCTTCCGAGCTCAGATTATAGATCAGGACGAAAGAACACGGTCCATCATCAGTTGTAGAAAGGGAAATCACTCAGTAATGAAGCTGTGAAGACTCACATCCAGCCTGTACAACTGGGAGGACGGATCGACAGAATCGGGGTCTGCAAGTGCAACAACCCCCATCACTCCAGTAATTAGCTGACAATCATTAACTGCGGATTTACATCTAACATGTTAGTCTGACATGCCAAATGGCTCACCTGTGGAGGAAACAACCTGTCCGATTAGCTCCTTCAGACATTAGGGGGCCCTGTAGCATTTCCCATAGACACAGACATGGCTCTAGGGGTATTGCTCACCTCTCTATCAACATAGCAGGACACTAGTTGATTTTTTTGGACTTTTTTTTCAGCTTTAGGCAGCAGTGATATCATGTTTTACTTGACGTTTAGCACAATGTCAGCGGATTTTGTCTGAATTCTCAAAAAATGGTATTTAGAAAATGGAGTAAAAAATGGCTACTTTGGGGAGGGGGGGAACACATAAATACCGTTTTTTGGGAATTCAGCTGGAAGATGATAAAGTACTGAATGGGCAGCAAACTGTGATGTGAATGCAGTTGTAAAAGTCACACTTTTGTTTTGCAACTTTTTCAACCAGCTCTGCTTGGGGGGAGCCTGGGCGGCATGGTGCAGAGATACGCCCGCCCTTCAAATTCATCAATATCGGGGGTGTTTCTTTGGCAAGTAATGTTACTCCAGTCCATCCACTACTGCGACAACCACTTCTTAAACAAAATGTTCGGCCCTCATAAAATAATAAAGCCTATACTCACCTCGCATGCTGGCTCTGTTCCAGCGGTGTCAGCACTCGCAGTCCCAAGGCTCTGATACTGTGGAATGACACGTGATGCCCAGCATCCAATATGCACTGGCATCACTGTCTCCACCTTTGGACAAACTGGACAGGAAGAGGAAGTCTAGGCTACAGCTGATCCCTGGGGAGAGCGAGTGCCAACACCGTGGGAACGTCGCCGGCACCAGAGGTGAGTACAGGGTTTATTATTTTATTGGGCCGAACATTTAGTGTAAGAAGGAGCTGTCCCAATAGTGGACAAACCCTTTAAGTGGCATGCACCTCTTCTTGAATTTGGCGCATCTTATTCCTGCACATCCCAAATTAAGGCAGGTGTACAAACGCTAGTCTTATTGGATGGAGCCTATGTTTCCATGTATTAGACTCCTGCAAGATTCTCAGAAATCAACTGCATTGACTAACAGAAAAGCCCAACGTCAGGTAACATGTTATGTATCCTACATGCGCCCCATGACTACTTTACAATCAGATACAAGTCATCTACACCATGCACTTAAGATGAGCCACAGTTTTATTTTTTTAGCAACCTCGTTGCTTGTAAACTCCAGAGCAAGTAAAATAACTTAAGAAAATATGGGCCACTAGCGTTAAATTAATTTAATACAGTAATTTTAACAAATCTGTCTAAAATAAAGCATTTCGAGGGAATATTCCTCTTATTCATATATGTAGAGTTGTATATTTTTGGGAAAACATATTAATAATGATTGAAGTACTTAAAAATACAAATGACCAAAAAAGAACATAAAAAATGATGACTAACTGTGGGAGGAAACACTCCAGCTATTACAACCCACTGAATGTCTGAACTCGCACTTCATAGGATGATTTACCAAAATAAATAAATGCTTCCATATTAATCTAAGATGGCTAGAAGTAACAACAGCTTAATCTGCAAATGTTTCAACACATGGAAAATGGAGATCTACATCTCCATAAGTTTGGGATCCCGAAAACCAGTTTTTACATTTATAAAAATGTCTTACTACTTCACTTCAAGTTTTCTTCCTTCAAGTTTTTATAGAGTGCAGCAGATGCCACCTGCCAAACCAAATCTACTTTGTCTTTCATTATTATGGAGCAAGTTAATGAAGGCTTTACTTTGAGGGAGACAAAATAAGGCTTCACTTTCAATCCCGTCGTCTGAGAAGAGCGCCACATGTTTAATTGCAAGACTAGTATCTTCTCAATTACTTAAAAGATTTAAGAAAAAAAAATATACAAACACCATATAAAAGTCCTCTGTCCTACGCCCTCATCTGACCCCTTATGCCACCTCCTCCACAGCTCCTTGGTTTGTAGAGTGGGTCTTTGGTTCTTCTGGTGTTGAGCCAAGCGAGTGGCCTCACGATGTTACCTGGGGGCTGACCCAAGTATTTAACCTTTCTGTTTTTTAAGCTCAGAGGTCGCTCCAGAACTCAAAGCATAATAATCATATTTTCAATTAATTCAGTTTTAAACTAATTTACTAAGAGCGAAAAGCATCTGCTGGCTCAATTGAGTGAATCTGCCCAAGTTGAATTTTGGGAGAGTCGCTCACCTCAATTACATATTTGCCTATAAGGCTGTAAGTTTGGGTCAGGAGACCCCTGATTGGTCTGGTCATTGAGGTCCATATGTGGACTATAAAACATAGATATATGAATTCATAGTTTTTTAAGTTTGATGTTAGACATAAGTCCAACTTATAATGAATTCATACATGTATAATGGCCAGAGTATGGACAGCGATGCAGTGACTTGCCGCAGGTCCCCTGACCCAAACTTTACAGTCTTATATATGCGAGAACATCAGCAACACAAACAGAAATCTAGTATTAGTTGTAGTAGAAGAGCGGACTCAATACATTAAACAACCTCTATGTGTAACATCTTTACCAAAATCTGACCCCAAGTACATAAATTAAGTAAAAAAAAGGCTTATTTCAATTCGATGCTGCTGTGTCCATATTAGTCCAATCAAATTACATCAAGATTTAACCCATATTGAATACACTTTAAAAAAAATTGCCACTTTTCCTTCATCGTATTTCCCCAAAGAAATGCAGTAAAATGTGATCAGCTCCTCACACCAAAAACAAGTCCTTATACATCCTATAAAAAAAAAAAAGAGATAAGTTATGGGAATCAAACCTCACCATCTCAAATAACATACTACGTGTGAAGTATGGTTGGTATGTTCCACCAGAAGCATTATTCGTTGGAGTTGAGAAGTCTTCGTACTGTGCATTATGTAGTATTATGCATATTGCACAAGGCTCTTCTATTTCACAAGTTCAGACTCTGTTCATAGCTGCGCTTTAAATTCTGTTACTTTGTTCCTGAGAAATGAAATCTGTATGCAAAACAAGTCCATCATAGATTGACTTCTAACGTCCATCAGAAGACTTCACACCACTAAAAATATAATGGAACTCCGGTCCAGGGGGTAATTGCTGTCCTGCCCCCAAGCCTAGCCTGTCCCTGGTCACAGACATCCAAGAAACTTTAATTGACTCCAAAAATGGACCCCGACAAAGGATTTTATAGTGTCTACTTGTCCGAATGCTGCAGGATGTCAATGCTGCACTATATCCAAGGCAACAAGGGCACCACTTCCTGAAGAAAAAACTGGCAGTGATCATACTACTTCTGAACAAATGGCTGAAGCCAACACAAGTCCAAACACTACAAATGATCCTGTATGACCAGATAAAGATACAAGGTGTACAACAGTAGGAAACAATGGTAAACCACCTGTATATCTCTCATCCATGGCATACTCATCAAGTAAGAACCCATATGTTGGGGACATATATCTCATCTCTCAGAAGGGGAAGACAATAAACGGATAAAAGCTCATGAAGAAAAAAAGACTACCATGGAAAATAAAACAGTCAGACTATTTAAATATCCTTTGAGGAAGGCAAAAGATTTAGAAGAAATGGAGAACATGATGAAATTTCTAAGGGGACAGATAAATCAGCTAAGACAAAGAGCAAGATGTTGAAAAATAGAGAATGTTGAATTGTTCAAGTTACAGAAGAAAAAAAGAAGAAAACTGACATGATGATCATCAAAAAGAACACTCTGAAGGTGAAGATCAGACAACTTGGGCAAGCCATGATGGATTTTTTTACAAAGTCACTGACATATTCTGGGCCAATCAAGTAGCTGGGCCTAATGGACAGAGCCTTAGCTTGTCGATAATGTGAACCTGCGCTCCATTTATTGTCCATTAGACAGTTGGAGATATGTTATGAACTGGTGGTTTAGGAGCAACATGGGACATGCTCTGGAGGAGGTGGTACCTGTACTGACTGCAGTTCCTGAGCTTAACACAACACTAGAAGTAGCCGTGGGATGTTCCTGTCACTCCCTAGACACCTCGTCACAGCCGGAGGACTAACTACCCCTAAAGATAGAAACAGGAAAGCTATCTTGCCTCAGAGAAAATCCCCAAAGGATAGACAGCCCCCCACAAATAATGACTGTGAGTGGAGAGGGAAATGACATACGCAGAATGAAACCAGGATGTAGCAAAGGAGGCCACTCTAGCTAGATAGATAGAACAGGACAGAATACTGTGCGGTCAGTATTAAAAACTAGAAAAATCCACCGCAGAGTTTACAAAAATCTCCACACCTGACTAAAGGTGTGGAGGGTAAATCTGCTTCCCAGAGCTTCCAGCTTAACTGAATAAATTCATACTGACAAGCTGGACTAGAAAAAACATAGAATGTGCTGAACGATTAAGTCCACAACAAGTGGACTGCAAAAGAACAAAGCAAGGACTTATCTTTGCTGAACTAGTCAGGATATCAGGGAAATCCAAGAAGAGATGTGAATCCAACCAGGAACCATTGAAAACTGGCACTGGCTGAAGGATAGAGCCAGGCTATATAGCCGAGCCAGAATAGACAATCAGTGGAAGCAGCTGCTGACTGCTAAATCCAAGGAGCAGCCGTTCCACTTAAAACCACCGGAGGGAGCCCAAGAGCAGAACTCACAAAAGTGCCACTTACAACCACCGGAGGGAGCCCAAGAGCGGAATTCACAACAGTACTCCCCCCCCTTGAGGAGGGGTCACCGAACCCACACCAGAGCCCCCAGGCCGATCAGGGCGAGCCAAGTGAAAAGCACAAACCAAATTGGCGGCATGGACATCGGAGGCAACAACCCAAGAATTATCCTCCTGGCCATAACCCTTCCACTTGACAAGATGCTGAAGCCTCCGCCTCGAAAAACGAGAATCCAAAATTTTCTCAACCACATATTCCAACTCCCCCTCAACCAACACCGGGGCAGGAGGATCAACCGAGGGAACAACAGGCACCACATATCTCCACAACAAAGATCTATGGAAAACATTATGGATGGCAAAAGAGGCTGGAAGGGCCAAACGAAAAGACACCGGATTGATAATCTCAGAAATCTTATAAGGACCAATAAACCGAGTCTTGAACTTAGGGGAAGAAACCTTCATAGGAACATGACGAGAAGATAACCAGACTAAATCCCCCACCCGAAGCCGGGGACCAACACACCGACGGCGGTTAGCAAAACGTTGAGCCTTTTCCTGAGACAACGTCAAATTGTCTACCACATGAGTCCAAATCTGCTGTAACCTGTCCACCACAGAATCCACACTAGGACAATCAGAAGGCTCAACCTGCCCAGAAGAAAAACGAGGATGAAAACCAAAATTACAAAAAGAAAGGCGAAACCAAAGTAGCCGAACTAGCCCGATTATTAAGGGCAAACTTGGCCAATGGCAAGAAAGCCACCCAATCATCCTGATCAGCAGACACAAAGCATCTCAAATAGGTTTCCAAGGTCTGATTAGTTCGCTCAGTTTGGCTATTTGTCTGAGGATGAAACGCCGAAGAAAAAGACAAATCAATGCCCATCCTAGCACAAAAGGCCCGCCAAAACCTAGAAACAAACTGGGAACCTCTGTCAGACACAATATTCTCCGGAATGCCATGCAAACGAACCACATGCTGAAAAAACAATGGAACCAAATCAGAGGAGGAAGGCAATTTAGGCAAAGGTACCAAATGGACCATTTTAGAGAACCGGTCACAAACCACCCAGATAACAGACATCTTCTGGGAAACAGGAAGATCCGAAATAAAATCCATGGAAATATGCGTCCAGGGCCTCTCAGGGACCGGCAAAGGCAAAAGCAACCCACTAGCGTGGGAACAGCAAGGCTTGGCCCGGGCGCAAGTCCCACAGGACTGCACAAAAGAACGCACATCCCGCGACAAGGAAGGCCACCAAAAAGACCTAGCAACCAAATCTCTGGTACCAAAAATCCCAGGATGACCAGCCAACACAGAACAATGAACCTCAGAAATTACCTTACTTGTCCATCTATCAGGAACAAACAGCTTCCCCACTGGACAGCGGTCAGGTTTATCAGCCTGAAATTCCTGAAGCACCCGCCGTAAATCAGGGGAGATGGCAGAAAGAATCACCCCTTCCTTAAGAATGCCAACCGGCTCAAGGACTCCAGGAGAATCAGGCAAAAAACTCCTAGAGAGGGCATCAGCCTTAACATTCTTAAATCCCGGAAGATACGAGACCACAAAATCAAAACGGGAGAAAAACAGGGACCATCGAGCCTGTCTAGGGTTCAGCCGCTTGGCCGACTCGAGGTAAATCAGATTCTTATGATCGGTCAAGACCACAACGCGGTGCTTGGCTCCCTCAAGCCAATGTCGCCACTCCTCAAATGCCCACTTCATGGCCAACAACTCCCGATTGCCAACGTCATAATTGCGCTCCGCAGGCGAAAACTTTCTGGAAAAAAAAGCACACGGTTTCATCAAAGAACCATCAGATTTCCTCTGAGACAAAACGGCCCCTGCCCCAATCTCAGAAGCGTCAACCTCAACCTGAAAAGGAAGAGAAACATCTGGCTGACGCAACACAGGGGCAGAAGTAAATCGACGTTTAAGCTCCTGAAAGGCCTCAACAGCCGCAGAGGACCAATTCGTCACATCAGCGCCTTTCTTCGTCAAATCGGTCAGGGGCTTAACCACACTGGAGAAGTTGGCAATGAAATGGCGATAAAAATTAGCAAAGCCCAAAAATTTCTGAAGGCTCTTCATCGATGTGGGTTGAATCCAGTCATGAATGGCTTGGACCTTAACAGGATCCATTTCTATAGACGAGGGAGAAAAAATAAAACCCCAAAAAGAGACCTTCTGAACTCCAAATAGGCACTTAGACCCCTTCACAAATAAAGCATTATCACGAAGGATCTGGAATACCATCCTGACCTGCTTCACATGAGACTCCCAATCATCAGAAAAAATCAAAATATCATCCAAATACACAATCACGAATTTATCAAGATAATTGCGGAAAATATCATGCATGAAGGACTGAAATACAGAAGGAGCATTAGAAAGCCCGAAAGGCATCACAAGGTATTCAAAAAGGCCTTCGGGCGTATTAAATGCAGTTTTCCATTCGTTACCCTGTTTAATACGAACAAGATTATATGCCCCTCGAAGGTCAATCTTAGTAAACCAACTAGCCCCCTTAATCCGAGCAAACAAATCAGAAAGCAAAGGTAAAGGGTATTGGAATTTGACCGTGATCTTATTAAAGGGAACCTGTCACCTGAATTTGGCGGGACCGGTTTTGGGTCATATGGGTGGGGTTTTCGGGTGTTTAATTCACCCTTTCCTTACCTGCTGGCTGCATGCTGGCCGCAAGATTGGATTGAAGTTCATTCTCTGTCCTCCGGAGTACACGCCAGCCTGCGCAAGACATTGCCTTGCACTGGCATGTACTCCGGAGGACAGAGAATGAACTTCAATCCAATATTGCGGCCAGCATGCAGCCAGCGGATAAGGAAAGGGTGAATCAAACACCCGAAAACCCCGCCCATATGACCCAAAACCGGTCCCGCCAAATTCAGGTGACAGGTTCCCTTTAAGAAGGCGATAATCAATACAGGGTCTCAAGGAGCCATCCTTCTTGGCAACAAAAAAGAATCCCGCACCCAATGGTGACGAAGACGGCCGAATATGCCCCTTCTCCAAAGACTCCTTAACATAACTCCGCATGGCGGCATGCTCTGGCACAGACAGATTGAAAAGTCGGCCCTTAGGGAACTTACAGCCAGGAATCAAGTTAATAGCACAATCACAGTCCCTATGAGGGGGAAGGGAACTGGACTTGGGCTCATCAAATACATCCTGGAAATCCGACAAAAACTCGGACTTCAAAAGAGGGGGAAGAGGAAATTGACATCAAAGGAACGTCACTATGTACCCCTTGACAACCCCAACTAGTCACAGACATAGATTTCCAATCCAGCACCGGATTATGTCCCTGTAACCATGGAAAACCCAGTACAACAACATCATGCAAGTTATGCAACACCAGAAAACGGCAATCTTCCTGATGTGCTGGAGCCATGTACATGGTCAGCTGAGTCCAATACTGAGGTTTATCCTTGGCCAACGGTGTAGCATCAATGCCCCTCAAAGGAATAGAGCACTGCAAAGGCTGCAAGGAAAAACCACAGCGCCTGGCGAATTCCAAGTCCATTAAGTTCAGGGCAGTGCCTGAATCCACAAATGCCATGACAGAAAAGGACGATAATGAGCAAATCAGGGTCACAGATAAGAGAAATTTAGGCTGTACAGTACTGATGGTAACAGACCTAGCGACCCACTTAGTACGCTTAGGGCAATCAGAAATAACATGAGCAGAATCACCACAGTAAAAACACAGCCTATTCTGACGTCTGAATCCCTGCCGTTCTGCTCTAGTCAAAATCCTATCACATTGCATAGGCTTAGGACTCCGCTCAGAGGACACTGCCATATGGTGCACAACTTTGCGCTCGCGCAGGCGCCGATCAATCTGAATGGCTAGAGACATAGATTCGCTCAAACCAGCAGGCGTGGGGAACCCCACCATAACATCTTTAAGGGCTTCAGAAAGACCCTTTCTGAAAATTGCTGCCAGAGCATCCTCATTCCATTTAGTGAGCACAGACCATTTTCTAAATTTCTGGCAGTATAATTCTGCCGCTTCCTGACCTTGACATAGGGCCAACAAGGTTTTTTCTGCATGATCCACAGAATTAGGTTCGTCATACAATAATCCGAGCGCTTGAAAAAATGCGTCTACATTAAGCAATGCCGGATTCCCTGATTCAAGGGAGAATGCCCAGTCCTGGGGATCACCACGCAGCAGAGAGATGACAATTTTAACCTGCTGAATGGGATCACCAGAGGAACGGGGTTTCAAAGCAAAAAACAATTTGCAGTTATTTTTAAAGTTCAAAAACTTGGATCTGTCCCCAAAAAACAAATCAGGAGTAGGAATTTTAGGCTCTAAAGCCGGAGTCTGGACAACATAATCTTGGATACTCTGTACTCTTGCAGCAAGTTGATCCACACGAGAAAACAAACCCTGAACATCCATGCCAGCGCCAAAATCCTGAACCACCCAGAGATTAAGAGGAAAAAAAAGACAAAACAGACTGCAGAAAAAAAAATGGCTCAGAACTTTTTTTTCCTTCTTTTGAGATGCATTTAATTCATTTTTGGCCAGTTGTACTGTTATGAACTGGTGGTTTAGGAGCAACATGGGACGTGCTCTGGAGGAGGTGGTACCTGTACGGACCGCAGTTCCTGAGCTTAACACAACACTAGAAGTAGCCGTGGGATGTTCCTGTCACTCCCTAGACACCTCGTCACAGCCGGAGGACTAACTACCCCTAAAGATAGAAACAGGAAAGCTATCTTGCCTCAGAGAAAATCCCCAAAGGATAGACAGCCCCCCACACATAATGACTGTGAGTGGAGAGGGAAATGACATACGCAGAATGAAACCAGGATGTAGCAAAGGAGGCCACTCTAGCTAGATAGATAGAACAGGACAGAATACTGTGTGGTCAGTATTAAAAACTAGAAAAATCCACCGCAGAGTTTACAAAAATCTCCACACCTGACTAAAGGTGTGGAGGGTAAATCTGCTTCCCAGAGCTTCCAGCTTAACTGAATAAATTCATACTGACAAGCTGGACTAGAAAAAACATAGAATGTGCTGAACGATTAAGTCCACAACAAGTGGACTGCAAAAGAACAAAGCAAGGACTTATCTTTGCTGAACTGGTCAGAATATCAGGGAAATCCAAGAAGAGATGTGAATCCAACCAGGAACCATTGAAAACTGGCACTGGCTGAATGATAGAGCCAGGCTATATAGCCGAGCCAGAATAGACAATCAGTGGAAGCAGCTGCTGACTGCTAAATCCAAGGAGCAGCCGTTCCACTTAAAACCACCGGAGGGAGCCCAAGAGCAGAACTCACAAAAGTGCCACTTACAACCACCGGAGGGAGCCCAAAAGCGGAATTCACAACAGAGATAGTCTAGTGCTGTAATCAGGTTTCTCTAGTAGCCTCAGAAAATGAATTGAGGTGAGGTGCGCATGGTCAACCTTCATTCTATTCTCAGAACCCTACTCTCAGGATCACTGGGGGTCCAAGTGACTGGACCCCAAGCAATTAGTAAGACATTCCTTATCCTTTGAGTAGGGGGATAACGTGAAATCTTGGTTCAACTCCTTTAAGCTATTCAGTAGAGCACTAATTTACAACATGGCAGAAACTTTATGTACAATACATTATATTGACTAAATTTGGCGCACAGGTACTAAGACTAGCCTTTTAATCACCAGGCTAAATTCAGAACATGACAAATTATCAATGTTAATTAATGTGCTACGCTGTAATATGGTGATTAATCACAAATGTCCATTATAATACTGAAATCTATCTGCAAAATGAGTTCCAGCTAATACTGTCCAAGAATTCAAATGAATCTCAGTTCTGTAATAATGTTCCTCGGATGATGGAGTGCTAGTAATTAAATCACCAGGTAAAGTGCTATTCGAGAGGCAATGTCTGCAATGAGGAGCGGGTGGAGGAAAAGTCAGAATCACAAGTGGTAAGTATAAGATGACTATGTATCTACACTGGAGAGCAGACCATAGTGGTCTCCAAACTTTGCCCCCTTTGGAGAATTTCATATGCTGAAAGGGAAGTACTCTATCGATTGAGAAAACTACAACTCCCAGCATTCTCTAACAGCCTGGAAGACCTCACAACTCGTAATAATAAAGGAGTTTGTAAAGGACAGATAGCTGTTGCCAAGACTACAACTCCCATTTTTGTGGTAGTAGTTAAAGGTATCCAAAAGCTGGAAACTTCTAGGCACAGATCGGCCTCCACCGCAGTACAATACATAGACAATACATTGCAGAGGACCTGCCAGCTGTCCCAATATATTCATTTAAAGAGATTTTCTGGGACCAGATCCCTATAACTAAAAGGTCAACTCTCCTCAGTGGAAACATTTTTATGTAATAGCGCCAATCTGGAGATATAAAAAGAGGTCATGTGACTCGCCAGCACTTTCTCCGACGCTCCGCTCCGTTCTTGCACTGGGCCCTGTTCTTTTGGGTAGTGCTTATATGTCACGTGCCGTTACTGCGAGGGGGAAGCAAGAGTTCAGGGAGCTCCTGCGCTAATCCACATCACTGTTCTAAGGGGGCCTGGCCAGAGGAGAAGACCACTCTGTACAGTAGTATAGTGGGCAGGGATGGAGACAGGGAGGACTGGTACATAGGAAACAGAGAGCTGTGAAGATCGGAAACAGCCATCGCAATGAATCAGGATCTTTATAGTCTTCTGCAGAAAATGAAAGAGACTGATGGAAACAGACTGGGCATGCATCAGCGGATTTGGGGTACTCAGAGTGAGCTCAGCAATGGTGAGCAAGATAACTGGACAGCTCGCTCGAGTGTGTACATTGGATGAGTGCTCCCCTATGTTTTATAGGGTAACATTCAGACCCATGCTATTCTATGGGACAGTGCTGATCAGTGTTTTTTTTCTCATGTTGGTTCAGCATGAGAAAGAAATTGGCGCATGTAGCGCACATTGGACGCCACTCACCTAGTCAAGTCTATGAGTGCGAGTAAATCATCGGAGTGCACTCGGATGGGAGCGGACTCACAGGATGGAGACGACGGAGACATTGTGTTCTCTATCTTCTCCTCCCCTGGATGACACTAAGCTGACACTCTGCTCAGAATTTGATCAGATTGTCATCTACATAATTGATCCGATTCTCTCGGAATCTATGGTCCTCTGACCGTAGCCTCAATCTTGCAAAACTGCAAAGCTCCTAGAGATGCCGAGGGTCTCAGTCACAATCTGCTTACAGGTGCCCCAAAAAACTCTATGCTCTATATAAAAAAAAAGTGTATTATAAGTAATACATGATCAATAAGGTCCTGTTACAGATCCGGCATCAGAGCTTCACGTTAGATCTCTACTGACTAGTGAGAACCTATAGACGGCAGTCACTAAGCTTTTTCAGTAACGGATTTCATGGAGAAAAGCGTAAGAAAGGACTACTCGAGGGTTAATGAAAATGTAAGATTGCCAGTAAGGTCAGAAATGTTCATGATGTCTGGGCTGTATGGTGTAAAGAACATCCACCAGTAGATGGCAGTAAAGCTCCAATTTATTTTAAAAAAATGTCCTCAAGATCACATCAATTTACTCACAAATCAAGTGAAATTCTTTATGACCGCTTTCCATTAACCCTTGTGTCACTAATTCAGAGCTGGCGGTATTTCTAACACATGTATATTAGATAATTCTTTTTAAAAAAAGTCATGTTTAGTAATAAAAAAAACTGTAATGCAAAATGCTGATTATGCCTGAAATTCCATCATGAAGGTCTGGCTGAGAGTAACTTGCGCAAGGCCACAACTTACACAATTTGTTCAGCAATTTGCATCCTTATTTTTAAGCTAAAAACAGGAGGTCAACAATGTACAATAGATTTCATCTTTAAAAATAAACAACAAACTGGTAAATAAACAGTTGTGCTCAGTTCACAAAATCTTTTTATACACAACTGACATTATACTTCTGGAAAGACAAAAAAATATGCAGGTGAATACTAGAGTTCTGTGGGGCAAACACATGCCAAAAGCATTACGTCTAGCAGAATGCCTCTCAAAGCAGCAGAACACCATAAAAAAGACAAAAACAAACATGACAATGGCAAATGTATCCAAATGTGAGCGTACATATGTTTCCATTGTATACTGTGTTTCAACCTGTCTTAAAAATAAAAAATTAAGTTACAAATAATACAGATGTACACGCTTTATACATAGACACATACACAAATATATATATATATATATATATATATATATATATATATATATATATATATATATATATATATATATATATATATATACACATATATACATATATACATACACACATTTTTTTCCAGTCCCTCTTTAAGAAAAAAGTGGAGCAAAGAAGAAATAGGTGCATTTAACATACATATATATTTTATTTTTAAGGTTTTACATCTGAAAAAGAAAAACTTTCAAGGCTGTATGAATCTAAAATGTCCCCGTTATTACATCCAGAAGAATTTCTGAAAATTGGTACAACGCATTTTTTTTTAACCTTTATGAACTTGATAATCTCGCATAGGTATTATATGCATTTTTTTTTACAATATATATATATGTTTATTTTCATTTTTTAATGGCACAAATTGTTTGTGCATAATTTGCTATATCAGTAAAAATATTAATTCAATATTTTACGCGCTTCATCTACCGAAAGCATTTGTTTTCATGGACCTATTTCAATGGGTATAATTTACAGACACACTTTATATTATATAATATATTATATTAAATTTTATAAGGTCTGATAATACAAAAGTCTTAATACGTGCAGCTTTAAGGTCAGATTTATTGGTTGGTAAAAATCTCATTTTTTTTGGTAGGTAATAGGAAAAAAAATGCATTTTCCTATGTACAAGGAAGATGTGTCAGTACTGGTGAAAAGGAAAATTAGTGCAATTACTATTAGCAACCAGATTCCACTTCTCTTATTTTAAGGGTGCATTGAAAAATAAAAGAAACTTGATTGCCTTCCATGGGCAAATATTACACTTTTCCTCTATTACTTATTGTAGTGTTTTTGACCCCATGTGTATAAATATATATACAACGTATAGTAAACACAGTGCATTTTTTATTATTAATTTCATATTTTGGAAATTGAAGTTTTCTTTTTTTTTTATTTATTGGAAATTATACATTTCCGTTGTGACCTTTTCATGATCCATTTTGTAAATGTCAAGACCCTGCTTAGTTCTTGCATAGTTTTGGTAAAATCTATAAGAAATACCCAATTCTGCATGAATCTCATTAAATATCACTTGCTTTCTAGGTTTCTCTTGGTCATAGTCCTACTTGTGTTTAGGCTTTCTTAGTCGTATCACGTAGGTTTTGCTCCTGTGAGAGGTGCGGAAGAGGTAGAATATGTGATTCTGGACCCAATGTGGAAGGCCAATCCTACCATCACACAGAACAAAAGGTCAAGCAAATGTCACAGATGTCAAGTGGAGAACAATTTTATATATTTTATGATCTGGCTTGAAATGCAATGAAAGTATCAGCATTTACTCTTAGGTTTAGGAGGATACGTACCCAGCATTATTAGGGCAGCCGGTGGTAAGATTTGCCAGAGCAAAGACGGCAGCTTCTCGGACTTCTTCATTGTCTTTGCTCAATAAATTAATTATTTGAAGAATTCCTGCAGAAAAACACAATATTATCAGCTGAGATTGCTCCAGCGCTCTATATGGCTAAATACACCATTCCCAGCTCTTGCTCTCACCATTCTTACTGAATACGTCCTTGCTGGCCACATTTGCACACAGCACAGAAATGGCTTGTAGAGCAGCCACCTTAACGCCATTATTATCTGATCCAAGCAGCTCCACCAGAGTTTTCTCTGCTTCTTCTTCATGGAAGAATTTTCTATTCTCAGCTGATATATATATATAAAACAGGTTATACAGAATACAAAGTAAACAATGTATTATCCGAAAATTACAATACTGCAAATGGTCACTGCATTTCAGACAACTTGATCTCATTTGATAATGTGAAAAATAGGCAATCTGTAAATTCCTTTACTTCTAAACAAGGTTAAAAAACCACTCCTAAGTGCCGATCGCTAGCTACAGTATGTCCCTGCTAACTTGCTGCCTGCTGCATATTGCAAACGGTAATTCACCTCTAACAGCAGAGACACAGTGTTGGATTACATAAAGCAGGGGCGGGTCACTGTCTCTACAGGAAGCGTGGGCGGGTCATTGTCTCTACAGGAAGCGTGGGCGGGTCATTGTCTCTACAGGAAGCGTGGGCGGGTCATTGTCTCTACAGGAAGCGTGGGCGGGTCATTGTCTCTACAGGAAGCGTGGGCGGGTCATTGTCTCTACAGGAAGCGGAGGTGGGTCATTGTCTCTACAAGAAGAGGGGGCAGGTCATTGTCTCTACAAGAAGAGGGGGCAGGTCATTGTCTCTACAGACAGCAGGGGCAGGTCATTGTCTCTACAAGAAGAGGGGGCAGGTCATTGTCTCTACAGACAGCAGGGGCAGGTCATTGTCTCTACAAGAAGAGGGGGCAGGTCATTGTCTCTACAGACAGCAGGAGCGGGTTATTGTCTCTACAGGTAGCAGGGGCAGGTCACTGTCTCTACAGGAAGCAGAGGCAGGTCATTGTCTCTACAGACAGCAGGGGCAGGTCACTGTCTCTACAGGAAGCCGGGGTGGGTCATTGTCTCTACAGGATCAGGATGTGGGGGCCAGACATTGTCTCTACAGGAAGCGGAGGTGGGTCATTGTCTCTACAAGAAGAGGAGGTGAGTAATTGTCTCTACAGGAAGCGTGGGCAGGTCATTGTCTTTACAAGAAGAGGAGGCAGGTCATTGTCTCTACAGACAGCAGGGGCAGGTCATTGTCTCTACAAGAGGGGGCAGGTCATTGTCTCTACAGGTAGCAGGGGCGGGTCATTGTCTCTACAGGAAGCCGGGGTGGGTAAATGTCTCTACAGGAAGTGGGGGCTGGTCATTGTCTCTACAGGAAGCGGAGGTGGGTCATTTTCTCTACAAGAAGAGGGGTGGGTCATTGTCTCTACAAGAAGAGGGGGCTGGTCATTGTCTCTACAGGAAGCCAGGGTGGGTCGTTGTCTCTATAGGAAACAGGGGCTAATCATTGTCTCTACAGGAAGCAAAGGAAGGTCATTGTCTCTTCAGGCAAAAGGGGGTGGGTCATTGTCTCTTCAGGCAAAAGGGGGTGGGTCATTGTCTCTACAGGCAGAAAGGGCGGGTCAGTGTCTCTACAGGAGCAGAGATGGGTCATTGTCTCTAAAGGAAGCGGGGGCGGGTTATTGTCTCTACAGGAAGCAAAGGCGAGTCATTGTCTCTACAGGAAGCAAAGGCAAGTCATTGTCTCTACAGGAAGCAGAGGTGGGTCTTGTCTCAACAGAAAGCAGAGGTGGGTCATTGTCTCGACAGGAAGCAGAGGTATGTCACTGTCTTGACAGGAAGTAAAGGTGGGTCATTGTCTCGACAGGAAGCGGGGATAGGTAATTTTCTCGATAGGAAGCAGAAGTGGGTCATTGTCTCTACAGGAAGTGGGGATGGCTCATTGTTTCTACATGGAGTGGGGGTGGGTTTTTGTCTCTACAGGAAGCAGAAGTGGGTCATTGTCTCTATAGGAATCAGGGGCGGGTATTAGACTCTATAGTAAGCAGTAGCAGGTTTTTGTATCTGTAGGAAGCAGGGGCAGATCTTTGTCTCTATAGGAAGCAGGGGCAGATTTTTGTCTCTACAGGAAGTAGGGGAGGGTCTTTGTATAGGAAGTAGGGGTTGGTTTTTGTCTCCACAGGAAGCAGGTGCAAGTCTTTGTCTCTATAGGAAGTTAGTGTGGGTCTTTGGCTCTATAGTAAGCAGAGGTGGGTATTTGTCTATACAGGAAGTGGTGGCAGGTATTTGTTTCTACAGGAAGCTGGGGCAGGTCTTTGTTCTTCTCTCCTGTCTGTCAAACTGCATGCAGGTATAACAGAGAGGCTGGTTTTAATTTCAGTGCAAAGCATTGGACAATGACTGTTTTATTGCATTTTTGGAACAAAAGACAGAATGTTCAAGCCCCTATGGTTCTGGCAAAAATTAAAGGAACAGAACAAAAACAGTTTTAAACTGTGCATCAATAAAATGCTTTGCTACAGGTTTTATGTGTAAGGATGGGGAAGCTCTATGTTTTCCGCAGCTTGCTTGTCTGCATCTCAGGTTTGCTGTGTAGACTGGGGCAGAGTTAGCAATCATATTGTTATCACTAGAAAGGGTGGAATTTAATGACAGCTCTATTGTACTGCTGGAGGCCAAGATAAGCAAGATAGCTATACTATACACAGAGATATGCACCTTTTTATTAATTTTTTTATGGTCTTTACAAAGGGGTGTGATTCACAGGATCCTCTTTAGGCTGCACTACATATTACCTTGTGAGCCACACCCCCTTGAAAAAAATATATTAAAAGTAGTATTAATTAAAATGACCTATGTAACCGAATGGCAAATTTAAAAATAAAAGAAAAAAACTGATTACTCAGGAGAAAAATGATAATAAAATAATAGCAAAATCTGGACACTTGACTCGGTGACAAGTCCTCTTAAACAAAACCTCAGTAAGCAAGAGGTTCAAATTAAAATGGAAAAACTTTCCCTCCCTTTTTTTAATATCTCGAAAAAATCCTTTAACAATTGTAGAGCAAGGCCTCTATAATAATGAAACACATAAAAAATCAACTCCCCATGACACCCCATTAAAATGTCTTTGCAAAAAGACAGACTGTAAAGCTTTAATAAAAGTGACCATATTTATACACTGTAAGATCTGATCTGCAGCAGAGCCTCACTGTAATAAAAGATGTCACAGGAACATATGTTATCTAATGGAGCGGAGTTTTAATTACACCGCCACGTTGTATTTTTCCAGATTGGTACATCTGCTAATTTATGTACAGTTACCATTGCAGGATGGATCATCCGTCTTGTTCATTATGTCACAGGAACGTGTGCAATGAGAAGCTTCTCTTGCACAGGGAACACTATGGGACCCTTACATGTCCTTAAACAAATATTGTCAAATGTTCAAAATCACATCTAGGTTTATGATTTTGATTTGTCAACATTTTCAAAATAATACATTCTTTGATCTACAAGGCCTCGATCTTCAGCTACAAACTCAGGTTCTGAAGTCTAAGTCCCCACAGGTCATTTTCTTGTTTGAATCAGGCATAGGACAGAATTGTGTGCAAGGAGATGGACATACTGCCCATGGACTGTGACATGTGTTAATGATGTTGTTAATGTTGTGTATTGCCCTATGGTAGGGAGAGTTAGAGTTAATGATTGGGATTAGCCCAGAGTGGGAGGGGAAAAAGTGAAGGGACAGAGACAGTTTCCTGTCAGGACATCAGATAGGGCCCAGTGTGCATTTGAAGCAGACCTAAGGCCTGAACAGCAAGCAGAGCCGAATGATGTGAGTGTTTCGAAGTGAGGGGAGACTGAGATGGTGGTTAGCATGAACAGGAGCAAAGAGAAAAGGAAAACAGACAGGAAAACGAAATGCTCAATAGGAGATGGGTCCTGGGACAGAATGCCTAGCAGTACAGCCCTGAGTTTATAACTCAGAGAGGTAAAGGGCCAAGACGAAACAGAGAACGTTGAAGAGAGTGCCCCAGGCGGGAGATTCAAGGCGTCAGTAGCAGAGAAGCTAAGTACCGGCCATATTGGCGACATAGTTCTCTTGAAAAGAAAGAAGACGTGGAAACCACGAGTTGAGAATAGGACTCTTGCTAACTGGACTGTAGTACTGAGCTGGGTGGTGGGGAAGTCTAGTGAAACACTGGAGATAGAGAACAAGT
This sequence comes from Ranitomeya variabilis, assembly GCF_051348905.1. NCBI lineage: Eukaryota > Metazoa > Chordata > Amphibia > Anura > Dendrobatidae > Ranitomeya > Ranitomeya variabilis. The sequence continues at coordinate 45,053,523 of NC_135237.1, read as the reverse complement.
GAGTAATGAGAAAGCTATTGAGCCTGTGTGTTGAAAATGCTCCGTACTGTGAAGGAAACGTTCATAAAGTTGTGTACCCGCTATCTACTCTACATAATTCCCAACAGGTTATCGCTAAGTAACAAGCTTATTTTCGACTGGTGGCCTCCCTCATTGAAGTCTTCAACATATGGTCCTGGTCAACCAAAGTCATTGGTAACATGCAGCCTGCAAGGGCGTAATGTCCCCATAGCACAAGTCCACACATCCATCTAGGACCCCCACCTTCATGTAACGTGTCGGGGTGTAAGAGATGAGTACCTCGCCCACGGCTACCGCCATGCACCACCTTTCAATAGGACAGAACTGTGTGTAAATGGGGCTGTCTGACTGCTCATTTTAATATCTAAGAGAGCCCTTTTCTCTATCACAGCCGATTTAGAGGCTTCGGGTCCACCTGGGAACTAAAAGATCATTTCATGCGACAAATGCACGTTTTGCTCGATCAACAGCTGGTTTCGAATGCAAGAGTAGCATGAAATGAGCAATTCTAGGAATGTTCACACATGATAATCTTGAAGTAAATGGATCCTAAAGCTGCACTAACACTGCAAGATGCTCGTGAACGAGGGTTCTTAAAATCGCTTGTTTCAAGGTTATTTTGTAATATAAACATGCTGCCGATCACCCGAGTAAAACTCTTGTTAATTAAGTGAAATGATCTTTTGTGCATCGCTAAAGATCTTCATCATTTTTTCAATGACATCCACCTCCGTCAGTCATTACATCCCTACATAGCTAGTCAGGGACGCATGGCCCTTTCTTACATATATGACTGATTATGGGATACGTTCACTTTTTCAACCATTTTTACTGATCACTTTGGGTGCCTACACAAAATGTGCAGGACAATAGCACAACTCGGCTCCTCACTAAAAGCTTTAGGTCTAAAATCAGAACAGCCTCCCTCTCCTCTGGTAATCAAGCAGAGGAGGGCGGCAAAACAAAAGAGGAGCCATGGACTGTACTTTCATTATTACGCCCCCCGATGCACTCGCAGGCTACTCTGCATATTGATTAACAGCAAATAAATTACTGCTGACATGTGCCCTTTAATTCTAATATATCTAAAACATTTTATAATTGGAGATAATGGGAAAAAATTGTAATTGATTTGTTTTAGAAAAGAAAATCTGCATCTTGATTTCTCGCAGCCCCTTCCTTACTAAGCTACATGTCACATTTTAGGGCTTCATAAGGGAATGTAAGAAGTAAATAAAATTCCATTTAGGAAAATGACATTTACATTTACCCGCAGATCAATGGTGTCATCCAATTAGCGTGATAATCGTGCTGGGGAAGTTCTGATACCATGCCGTGCTCACCAGGCTGCCATAAACCCCCTGAGCTGCACCACGGGGAGTGAGGGCTCATTAACAAGCAATGGATATAATTAAAAAGGCAAGAGTCACACAAAACGTACAAACAGATTTGATTTCAACATTCAGTAAAAAAATATATTATTGAAGGGAATGGTCAATATGCTCATTTAAAATGCCACCTATGTATTAAAGAATCAGTGTTTCACAGGGATGTGCCAGGGTGACACACTGTATAGACTGCAATATATTCGGCGGCTCCCGTGTTTTGCTTATTCATGCTCACATAGCACCAACATTAGAGCCAATTAATCAGAGGGCAGCGTGACTCGGCGACTCTGATGAGCGGTAATGTTAATGATGTCACTGCTCTTCAGAGCCGCCGGATCTAGCGGAGTTCATTTTGAACCAGGAGTGGCTGCTGCTAAAGCCTATGGAGCCCCAGAACGAGCCTCTATAGGCTAGGTACGACGGACTTGGGGAACATCTTGGGAAGAGCTGGACTATGTCGGACCTGCGTGGGACTTTTTAAATAAATGAGGGACAATGTCTTGTTTCTGTTTTTCTCTTTTTATGTTTTTTTCAGGTATTCATTTGTGGACTACGTCGGATTCTCTGGACTAAGTCGGACCTGCATGGGTTTTATCTTTTAATAAATTGGTGAACCAGGGAAAGTATTGGTGAGTGTTTTTTTAAATAAAGTATGTTTGTGTTTTTTTTTACTTTTTATTACTGGGTTAGTAATGGAGGTGTCTCATAGACACCTCTCCATTACTAACACCAAGGCTTGATGTCAGCTGTGTTCTTGGACAATTCACAGCTGACATCAACCCCAAGCTCCATTAGCCAGCTGACCAACGCACTAGGGCTATCGAGAAGAGCCGAGGCTAAGCACCAGAATTGGCGAATCTCATGTTAATGCTCAACTTCTGGGGAGGCTGTGGGCTGCTATTTACAGGTTGTGAAGAGCCCAATATCCATTCCGTGGACCTTCCCAGCCTAATAATATCAGTTCATAGCTGTCTGCTTTACCTTTTCTGGTTTCCTAAATTAAGAGGGAACGCACATTATTTTTTTCTCATTTATTTATTTATTTATTTATTAGGTTAAACAAGCCTAAAAAATGTACTCTAAACTCCAAATGAAATGCACTAAGAGGTGAAATTTTAGAACATGTAGTGGGGTTGTGAAATTACAGATATGCAGGATATCTATCTATTCTATCTATTGCTATATAACTATTATATATTTAATATCTCTCTATCATCTATCTATATCTTTATATAAGATTTGCTTTATTACTTTTGTAAACTAGCTTTAAGTTACGTAGAGAATTATACTATGTAAAAGATTATGTTTGCAAACGGCTGCTAGGAGAGCAAATAATCTAAAATCCTTGTGTATTTTCCACAATTATTCATGTCTTTTTACGCGCATTTATTTTGTTGCGGAAGCACAAAAAAAAACCACAACTAAACAATGCCATGCTAGCGGCTTAACCTGCGGATTTAGGATCCCCATTGAGATAAATGGGTAAATGGTGCTTTTTCACAACAGAAATGGAGATGCTCGGGATTAAAAAAAAAAAAAGAAAACAACAAACACCAAATTTCCATGTGGATTCCACACCGAAAAAAAATGCAGATTATGGATGAGATTAAGGTAAAATTAATTCATTTCATGGGTACAGTTACCGTATATCCTGCTGATTTTACATATGTAAATTCAGCATGAAAAATAAACATCAAATATGTGGCGGTGGAATCTAGCCATGTATGACAATCCAAGTACGGACTGGCTATGGGTTAGCAGTCCAGGGACCAGTCAGTGCATTCCGGTCCGTACGCAGATCGTGATACGTGGATGTCTGAATGAAACTTTACGGTATGTACGCAATGAAATTTTGAGGAGTTTTAGGAATAGATACTGAAGTGCCCACAGTGTCTTTTTCAGGCGGATTCCACTGTTCAATCTGCCTGAAAAACCTGTAAAACAATCAGAAAAATGAACATAAGCATTTTTATGTAAAAGCAACTTGCTGCTCATATGTTCAGGCTTTTGAAAGTGCTTTAACCACTTTAGGATTCTAAAAAGGCCACGCGGTTAAAAGAAGTAAAAGTAGCATTATTGTGGAGGGTTTTACGATGGTTTTTATTAAGTTTTTTTTAATGTTGTTTTATGGTTGTTGTTTTTATTCACTCCTTTGAATAATTAAAGGGAACCTGTCACCCCGTTTTTTGAAGATGAGCTAAAAATAGCGTTAAATAGGGGCAGAGCTGGGCGTTACATTAGTGTCTTTTGTGTGCCTTTATTACCCACCTATGCTGCTGAAATCTATGCTCCCCCAGATCAGGCTCATCATTACGTTGGTGGCGTAGTGGTTTGCGCATGTCCAACAGAGAATATCCACTGTCCAGGAGATGAAAAAGAGCGCGATCTGCGCTATTCAGCCGTTTACCGTGCGCAGATGGAGATCGCGGCGGCCATTTTCCTGAAGCCCCGGGCAGCAGAGCGCTCCATCTGTGCATGCGCGGCCACAGAAAGATGGCCGCGCCCACCAGTAAACGGCTGAATAGCGCAGATCGCGCTCTTTTTCATCTCCTGGGCAGTGGATATTCTCTGTTGGACATGCGCACACCACTACGCCACCAACGTAATGATGAGCCTGATCTGGGGGAGAAACAGCGCTGTCACCACGCCCATAGGACCAGACCAGCGTGAGTGACAGCAGAAAACGGCGACTTTACAAAGGTATTTCAGCAGCATAGGTGGGTAATAAAGGCACACAAAGACACTAATGTAATGCCCAGCTCTGCCCCTATTTAACGCTATTTTTAGCTCATCTTCAAAAAACGGGGTGACAGGTTCCCTTTAAGAAACTTCGAGCATTTTTTAAAAGCAAAAATAGTATCAAAACACTCTTAAAATTATCTGCATGTTTTGCAAGCTTTCCCATTGACTTGTATTGTAAAGTTCAGGGCGTCTTCCGTGCAGAAAAAATGGTTTGGTCACGGCCTTGCAATTTTAGAAACTTGAAGTGGTTTTAAAGACGTTCAAAAGCATGAACATATGAGCAGCAAGTTGTGTGTACATAGTTTTTTTTATCCAAAATCCCTTAAAAACACTCAGTGTGCACATACCATTACAAAAATACTGCAGACTGATGGCAGATTTTGGCCACGTTCACACTATCAGTATTTGGTCAGTATTTTAGATCAGTATTTGTAAGCCAAAACCAGGAGTGGAACAATCAGAGGAAAAGTATAATAGAAACATATGCACCACTTCTGTATTTATCACCCACTCCTGGTTTTGGCTTATAAATACTGATGTATAATACTGATGAAATACTGATCATGTGAACGTGGCCAAACACTGCTGGTCAATTTTTGCAGCAGATTATTTTCAGAGCATGTGAATAAGCCTACTTTCCCAGTATTAGCTTTTGATGAGTTTTTGATGTTGCATATTTTCTGTACCCATTAAGTAAAATAAGTTACTCGCATTTTTTCGAAAATACAAAGCATGAAAACATATCACTAAAAGCTCATCATGGAATCGTAGCCTCGGGCTATAGGCAAACAGTTTGAGGCATTCAAAAACAACTTGATTTTAAACCAGACAGCGCTGCCGTAATGTCGCTAATTTGGAGGAGTTTTTCCTTTTCTTGAAGTTTTTATTGCAGCCTTTGATTGGAGAGTACTTTGTTTTGGAACGATTTCCATCAGGACCTTTTTTTAAAAAAAGTCACAAGCAGCCTTTTTGTCCAACAAGAGCTTTTCAAAAACCTGAAAAAAATGTTAATGAACTCCTCAAATGAACAGCAAAAAGGATTACAGGGGTTCGTAGGATTATTATTTTTTCTTTACTATGGGCCTAAAACCTAACAGGCTGGTAAGTGCTAACAGTGGCTACTACCTGCCTGTTCTACCCAGTAACGGCACAGATTGGTAACGACCGCTCCTGCCGGTGACTCAGCTGCTCCACATTAAGGGTATGTGCACACGTTGCGGATTTGGCTGCGGATCCGCAGATTTCCAGGCGATGTACAGTACCATGTAAACCTATGGAAAACCAAATCCGCTGTGCGCATGCTGTGGAAAATTCAGCGCGGAAAAGCAGCGGATTATTTTCCTCAGCATGTCAATTCTTTGTGCGGATTCCACAGCATTTTACACCTATTCCATTATAAGAATCCACAGGTGTAAAAACGCAGGTGAAATCCACACAAAATCTGCACTAAATCCGCAGAAAACCCGCAGGTATAACACAGGTCATTTTACCTGCGGATTCTGCGGAATCCGCGCGGAAAAATCCGCAATGGAATCCGCAACATGTGCCCATACCCTAACACAGCAACTCTTCTTCTTCCAGACTAATCTGTCAAAGGGCATGATTGCCGATGTCATTCAGATTGACAGTTGGCTCCCCGCAGTTAGGCAGCAGGGAGCACAGCTGTCAAACAGCATGACTTCAGCAGTCGCTCCCTGTCAACAGAGCAGAGACAAGCCGCTGCTCTCTCAATGTGATGTCACCGGAAGCCTCTGAATTCCCAACAGAAGTGGTCTGTGACCGCTCTGTGCCAGCAGAGATCGGCGTCGGGCACAACAGGCAGGTTATTGGCAACTACTTGGATCGCCCCGTCAGGGCAGCGGGGTACTCGGTACTGGGTCCTTCGGTTCTCGGCAGTGATGTCACGGTGGCTGACCCGGTCCGTGGCCCTAGGGGACGTCCGTTGATAAATGGGGAAAGGTTTTTAAAGGGATAATGTTCGTGACGCCACCTGTGGTATTCGGTCAGGGTGACCGACGCTGCTTAGGGGTCCGCTGGGGTGATGTAATGGCAGCTAGATGGTATACCTTCCCACAGGTGAAGTGTATCCCCAGGGCTTCCCAGAATGTAGATGGTGGATGGTGTGAGGCGCAGTGAATAACGAGGACACAAGGTTGCAGTCTCTTTACCTTTATGAAGGCTTCAGCATCCACAGTCCAGGGTACCAGACCACAGGGTAGGCAGAGTCCGGCTGGTTTGGAGGCAAATCCAGAGTCCCCTTACCAGTTGGAAATCAGTAGCCTTCCTTTGGGCTGCAGTACTGTAGTCCCTTACTGCTAAGCTTCTCATAAGGTCCCACAACTGTTGTAGATGTTATGTCTCTCTCTGTCCCCCAGATAGGATAGGACAAACCCATATGACTGGGTGGCTTGAGGCAGTTTATAGGGACTCTAGCATGCCCCAGCCTCTGGGAGTTGCCACTGTGCCTCCTGGGTGTAGGTGCGGACAGGTACCGTGGAAATAGCTGTCCTGCCGGTCTCTGAAGTAAAGCGTAGAGATCCTTACTCCCTCGGTATTACGGCCACCGAATTTCTGCGCCTCAGAAGGAAGCAGCCTGCTCATGGCTGATCTCCCTCTGATATATCCTCTCCTTTGCTTTGCTTTCCTTCACGCTTGCTGCAATATGTGCTGCTTTCTATCCGTCTGTTTCCTAGGAGCTGCAGCACATCAGGCCACAGGGCTCCTATGCTTCCTCTCCCTCTGTCTTCCTGACAGGAACTGAACTCTTTCCCTCCAGATCAGGCTGTTCTTATAGGGGAGTTCACCTTAAACAGGCTTAGAGCTCCCCTTTCTGGTCTGGAGTGTGAACATGTTGTATGCATTGTGTTACCTGACAAAGAGTTCTCCTTCACTGCCTCCAAACGTAGCATCACTCTCCTTGAGAGGAAAGAAATACCACTGCGACGACCAGGACCCTGGGGCGCCGCAAACTCACCTGTTAGTTCTAAGGCCCATAATAAAGAAAATTAAACACTCCTGGATAAACCCTTTAACACTGAAATTAATAGGAAGAGATTTGAGCTTTTCTTTAGGCAACTTGTGGCTTTTTTTTTAAATTAATTTGCCCCCAAATTTTTTTTAAAAACTCAGTGTACACATAGCCTTAAACGTCTTGAAATCTGCTCCACATTGCTGAAAGGCCTCTCTCTAGAGGTATATATTTCTACGACATTGAACTGTGCTACCTCTATAAAAGATTTACAGGATTTAAAGGGGTATTCCCTTCTCCAATATCCTATTCCACTAAGTAGTAGGTGTAATAATAATAATAATAATAATAATAATATTAGAAAATACTTCCAATTAGAAATGTAGTATAGTTTTTCTGATTCACGGTTTCGCTTACCGCATCAGAAGGGCATTGTAGGACCTTAGGTATCTATGGTTATGACCAATGAAATAGTGACAGCTAGTTGCTAGTGGTCGTAACCAAGGATACCTAAGGTCGTGCAATGCCTGCACATGAGAAAAGAGACATAGCGAATCAGAAAAACTATACTACATTTCTAATTGGAGGTATTTGCTAATATTATTATTACATATTGAGATAGGATCTTGGAGATGGGAATACCCTTTTAATGGACGGTGTGCTCTCTTTCTCGCTCACTTTATGCATATAGGTATGTATATATCTAGAATATTTCTATTTCCTATTGAAGCGAACTCAACTGCTCTAGTATTATGTAAAATAAAAAAGTCGTGCTGTCAAAACATTGACATTAATAAGAAGCAGCATATGAAAAGAAGCCGCTCTGATGGGAGACTATCCAAATCCATTATTCTGAATTCCACTGAATTGGAATCCATCGGTGAATGTCACATACCATTGTTAGCTGACTTGGCAATGGCCTTGGCGGCATTTCTCTGCACGTCAGGCAAGGGAGATGTCTCTGCAAAGGTCAGTATCTTCTTCAGTCCTCCCGACTGCTGGAGAAGTTGGACGGTCTCTCCATCCTCAAGGCAGTTCGCAAAGATCAAAAGCGCCTCCACGTGTAGGTCGTTAAGCTCCTGATAACAGAGACTGAGCTCGTAAGTGGTCAGAAGGCTTCACCCCTATGTGCAAAGGTCCATAACTTTATCGTAAGCTACATATTTATAAATACTCTCATATCCAGTATATAACCTCTATGATAAGTATTCGTGGCCAAGCACAGGAATTCACCCCATATGGATCATTTTACTACATGGCTGAAATCCCAAATCTTAAAGAGGTATTCCCTTCTCAAACATATATGGCATGTCCACAGGAAATGCAATACTTTTCTAATAAATGTAAGACTCACGACTATAGTGCTGCAACCAATCAGTTTGCTCAGCGGCTCTGTCTGAGTAGACAGCACAAGCTGCTGAGCTCATTGATTGGCTGCAGCACTATAGTCGTGAGTCATTTTTACAAGCCATAAAAAATGTGTTCAGTATATAACAATATTTGTTAAAGAATGGTAAAAAAGTGTTAAATGTATTTCAGAGGTCCTGTATGTTAAAAAATAAATGGGAAGAACAGACATTTATATTATTTATTTTTTCCATCAATATAATATATTATTCTGATATAAGAATAAAAAAAAGATAATACAGTGACATGAAAATGAAGCTACATGAATCACGAAAAAAAGACACAAGAATGACTTGAATATCCGAACAAGAACACATTTTACAGCATGTATCAGACAGAAGCTGCAGCTTTTCAGAGAAAAGAATAATGTATTAGCCGCCAGGGACTGAGCCGCGCTGTACAGGACAGGAAGGTCCGCGGCGGCTTCTCTCAGCTGTCCTGGATTGACAGGTCTCTAGCTGTATGTGCATGTAAGCAGAGACCTACATGGATTAGGCAGCATGTATCAGCTGTTAGGTTCCCTTTAAAGCCCATGTCCAAAAAATACTGAAATGTGGCTAATTAGGAACGGGTGTAAATGACTCGGTCTTGAACTGGTTAAAGAAGTATTTCTATGTGAAGCATTTATGTTATATTCATAAGATGTGCCAAAAACAATTGAAGAAGGATAGAGCAAAAGCCCAAATGTTTCTCCTTGTGGAGCGTGACAAGCCAAGCCTGGCTTGTCAGAGTGAGAACACTTATAAGCCATGCATGCTCCTCTGGAAAATTAAATATGCCAATTGTCTTTTCAGATAGGAAGAAGACTAGAACTCTAGCACCACCTATTGGAAGTAGCAATGCTTAAAATCACTATCGACCCTTTAACGAGCCTTGCAATGTGACTTAAAAACCAAACCTGAATCTCAATCTGCAGACGCAGTGTTTCGGGATGTTGCCCCTCATCAGTGCAAAGTATAAGATCTTATTTGGCTAGGTGAGAGGCTCTAGATTGAGGCTGAAGGGGTAATGTTTCTCCTTGTGGAGAGTGCCAAGCCAAGTCTGGTATGTCAGAGTAAGGAGACTTATAAGCCATGCATGCGTCTCTGGGAAATTAAATATGAAAATTGTCACTTTTGAGAGGAAAAGGACTAGAACTCTAGCACCACCTATTAGAGGAGTTATAAAAAGAAACAAGCAAGCAGTCCATTGTAGTGTGCTGGCTGGACGCTCAAGATCCGTGCAGAAGCTTACCTTTACTTCCAGGATTTTTAGAAGATGGTCCAAAGCTTGACTTTCGTTTAGAGCTTGTCTGCAATCGGCTTCACTGCTGAGACTCCCCAGAGCCTTCAGAGACAGCTGCTGAATAACTGGATAGTCGGACTTAAGTAATTCCAGCAATGGTGGGATAGCGTTCTGCTCACAAACTGCGCTGCAACTTTGGAAGTCCTGCATGGCAAGTACCAGCGTCATTTATGTATTTTAGTATTTTATAAACAAGGCCCAGAAAGATAAACAATGCACCAGAAGGGAGCGCTGTCGATGACATTACGACCCCTCTTACCTCTCGAGTAGAGATGAGCGAATTTGTTTGGATTCGGTTCGATCCGATCGGACTCGAATATTGATTTTGCAATATTTGTCGAACGCATCCGAACGTCATTAGAGTCAAAGGGAGTAAAAATTGCCAAATTTGTTCGGAACCGATCATAAGACACACATTCGGCACGAATAGTTTTCGAATATGGCCTGAATATGTCAAAATCAGATTCGAGGCCAAACTCTGTACAAATTGGCTCATCTCTACTCCCAAGATGAATGCACGATTGGCAGGTACTGTGCACTGCTCCTATTCTAATGTGCAGGACACAAACACAATAATCCTTTCCCTTGCACCCAATTTTGGTTCTTGTGCATTTATTTTTTCCGTGAAAGAAAAGTGATTCCACCATTGTTGGAGTTCCAAATCGATCACCTTCTGCATACAGGCATTTTTCTTTTGGAACAACCCTCTAAACGTCATTACCTGTGCCAGCAGATATATGCATTCCACACAATTCTTCTGCACGTCGGGGTCCGGGCTGCTTAACAATCGGATGAGATGTTCCAACCCATTGAGTTCTAATATCTTTGCCTTACTTGTGTATTCATTAGCCATGTATGCAAGACACAGACTGGCAAATTCATGGACCACCACTTCCTCTGCAAGAGAACAAAACATAAAGATAATTGTGCTTTCTATTAAATTATAACTTACGGTATATGGAATATTATATAGAACTTCACTTACAAAACAAAGACATTTTATGCTCAGAAAGAATCCGTGCCGACAGTGGTCTTAATTGTCATAGGGGGCTCATTATGTACAGATACACCCTTTACACCAATTAGCACGTTCTATGCCAGATGCCTGGAGGAGATGAAAGTAGTAAATGGGGAAACATGGCGTCTGCTATATAAATTGCAGCTAGCAGTCACAGAGCTTCCAGGACATGGCAGGAGCACAAACAGCCCCAAGGGGGCAGCTACTTTGGAAAGTAAGAGCATTACTACCTACATAAAATGTCATTATTGCTCTCCAGCCAATAGATTTTGATCAGAGAACCTTATGAACCCTATAAAGCTATGCATCCTACCATGATTATGTGTAGCTAAGTTTCTAGCTCATTATATTCAGGCATCAGACGATCCAGAAGAGTTGAAACCGGAGGACGAACCAGAAACTGCTGGAGGAAAATGCACCCTCATTGATATCGGAATTAAAATATAGTGTAAAAGGTTATCCCCCAAAATATCAAAGTCATCCTTATACATAATATAAGGATAAAGTGATCACTGGAGGTCTGACCGCTGTGACCCCCATCGATTCAGACTACCCCCAAGAACGCATCTTCACTGCGTTCAATGTCTATGAGGATGCCGGAGATACCAGCGCTCGGCTATTTCCGGCAGTCCCATGCGCACCGCTGTTCTATTTAATAAAGCGGATCTTTAGGGGCCCCAAGGGTTGGACTCTTAGCGGTTAGTAGGCTATTATCTACATACAGGATAACTTTATATTTTAGGAATAACCACTAAATTTATGAAACATAACTATAACACCATTTCTTTTTTTCTTTTTTTTAAGGGTTGGACCGATCTATAAATTGACCCATAATCTTTACCCTTTGAAAGGGCCTCAATTGCCCCGTTTATATGAGTCCAGGGATAGGGTTGCAATTCAATATTGGAGTGAGACGGGGCCGGTCATAGAAAAACCGATATTTCATTTACCTTGAAGACTATACACACAGGGTGTCCTCTCTCCATTTTAAACCAGTGCAATCAATATATTAAATTATTTAACGGCCAATACATGTATGGCGTTCTCAGTTACCACTATGTCTATGGTGTAATAAGCATACTGTCACGTAATTATCGTGAGAGAGAGGAGCCAGAAGACTGCAGCGCCTGATTGCTCCTACTTCTGCGCTGAAAAGAAGCACTTTGGCTGACACATGGCTGTAAGGATAGTAGTTTGGTGGTTATATGAGAAGGCGTTTGGTGGGTTTATTTGTGACTGTTGCTTGGTTTAGTAAGTGTAATAATTCCCTTTCCTTCTCCTCATTTGGTTAGTCCCCTGTCCTCCACACCCCGGTGTTTACCTCTGTTATATGTGAGTGTATATTTGAATGACTGGTATTTTCCATTTCCCCTGTTCGTGTTACCTTGTTCGTCTGGTTGGTGTACTACGGTGCACAACTACTCCCCTCTTCCCTGGGTGGGCAAAGAGTACATATGGATAGCGGATCCAGGAGAAAAGGCAAGGTACGTGGCCCTGGCATCTTCACCTTCAGAAGTAACCCAGGGAATGAGGCAAGTTAGGGCGCCCCCTAGAGTTAGAGACAGGGAAGGAGCTCCTGGTCTTGGGTTACTCAACAACAGAGTCGTGACATATACGCTGTTTTATGAAGCATTATGCATGTAATTATTTTTGTGATCATTCTGGCAATAATTTGGGGAGGGACTGCATAGGTGTCACTAATTTCAGGGGCACTGGATGGAACTATTTTTGGGAAATCATCTATATGGTACTGAAGTATATGGCGGCATTATTTATATATTTAAATCATGATTAAAAAAGAATTGTTGGTGAATATATGAATACTGACGTTTTAGATGCCATTTTACTTTGAGGTAAGCTGCAGTAAGATGAATCAATCTAATCTACTAAAAGGTGCAAACTTCTTGTTAAATTTGGAGCTTCTCTGGCCATCTGTGAGCCTTGACATGAAATCTAATTCAGGCATTGGCTGGCTTAGATTTGCGTTACTATTCCATTGTGAACTACACAGTGTTCCAAATTATTATGCAAATGATATTTTTCTTGGATTTTCCTAAATGGTCGGTGCAAATGACAGTCAGTCTAATAAAAGGCATCACCCGTTAGAGTATACATCGAATTTTATTGAAGAAACCTCCCAATGATAACAGTATAATCTCCAAAATGAATAAAACCTCAAAATGCACTGTTCTAAATTATTAGGCACAGTAGAATTTCTAAACATTTGATGTGTTTTAAAGAACAGAAAATGCTCATTTGTGGAATTTGCAGCATTAGGTCACATTCACTAAACAAAAAAGCTATTTAACGCCAAAACATCCTAACAGGCCAAGTTACGTGTTAACATAGGAACCCTTCTTTGATATCACCTTCACAATTCTTGCATCCATTGAACTTGTGAGTTTTTGGAGAGTTTCTGCTTGTATTTCTTTGCCTCCCAGAGCTGCTGTTTTGATGTGATCGGCCTCCCACTCTCATAGATCTTTTGCTTGATGATACTTCAAAGGTTCTCTATAGGGTTGAGGTCAGGGGAAGATGGTGGCCACACCATGAGTTTATCTCCTTTTATGCCCATAGCAGCCAATGACTCAGAGGTATTCTTTGCAGCATGAGATGGTGCATTGTCAGCATGAAGATGATTTTGCTCCTGAAGGCACGTTTCTGCTTTTTATACCATGGAAGAAAGTTGTCAGTCAGAAACTCTATTTACTTTGCAGAGGTCATTTTCACACCTTCAGGAACCTTAAAGGGCCCTACCAGCTGTTTCCCCATGATTCTGGCCCAAAACATGACTCCTCCACCTACTTGCTGACGTCACAGCCTAGTTGGGACATGGTGGCCATCCACCAACCACGCAATACTCCATCCATCTGGACCATCCAGGGTTGCTCGACACTGATCAGTAAACAAGACTGTTTGGAAATTAGTCTTCATGTATGTCTGGGCCCACTGCAACCATTTCTGCTTGTGAACACTGTTTAGGGGGGGAAGAATAGTAGGTTTATGCACCACAGCAAACCTCTGAAGGAGCCTACACCTTGAGGTTCGAAGGACTCTAGAGGCACCAGCAGCTTCAAATAACTGTTTGCTGCTTTGTAATGGTATTTTGGCAGCTGCTCTCTTAATCCAATGAATTTGTCTGGCAGAAACCTTCCTCATTATGCCTTTATCTGCATGAACTCTGTCTGTGCTCTGTTTCAGTCATCTCTTCACAGTATGATGATCACTCTTAAGTTTTTGGTGAAATATCTAATATTTTCATACCTTGTCCAAGGCATTGCACTATTTAACGCTTTTCAGCAGCAGAGAGATCCTTTTTATTTCCCATATTGCTTGAGACCTGTGGCCTGCTTAATAATGTGGAACATCATTTTTAAGTAGTTTTCCTTTAATTAGAATCACCTGGAAAACTAATTATCACATGTGTTTAAGATTGATTTCAGTGATCCATTGAGCCCTGAGACACAATACCATCCATGAGTTTATTTGAAAAACAAAACAATTAAATCTTTATAACACTTAAATCCAATTTGCATAATAACTTGGAACACAGTGCATGGGAGGCTAACTACTGTAATAACCCATACCAATTTTTAGAAAAGTGAAGATAGCGTCGAAAAATTGTAAAAAGTTGATAACTTTTGAGCAAATGAGGTCTGAGACAATACTTTACACAAGTACACAGGCCTCTCATTGAATTTGGTGCATCTTACTCCAGCGGATCCTTCATTAAGACTGTTGCGCAAAGTGGTAGTCTTGATTAAGCACTGTTATACTCACCTGCTCCTGGCGCGGTTCCTGCACGTCTGTTCCCTGGCGCTGGCAGCTTCTTCCTGAAGTGAGCGGACACATGGTACCGCTCATTACAGTAATGAATATGCAGCTCCACCCCTATGGAAGTGGAGTCCATATTCATTACGGTAATGAGCGGTACCATGTGACCGCTCACTACAGGAAGAAGCTGTCAGCGTCCGGAGAACCAGGGACCGCGCCAGGAGCAGGTGAGTATTATTAGACAGCCCCCGCTCTCCCTTCCCTGCCGACCCCTGGGTATGACTCGAGTATAAGCCGAGAGGGGCAATTTCAGCCTAAAAAAATGGGCTGAAATTCTCTGCTAATACTTGAGTATATACGGTACATTTTGATATTTGGTCTTTTTACCCACATTAACAATGGAGAAGAACAGAGTACATGCGTATTTTCATGTACGTGTATGTTGTGTAGGAAATGTCATCCTATCTCAGAGCTGCTTTTAAGTGGTTTATTCAACAAAGAGCTAAGACCTACACTGCAAAACCATTTTTCCGTAATCCCTATAAGCAGCTATTAGTTACGGTGAAAACTTAGGAGCAGATGGTTGGGTTTGTCAAGAGAGCATTTTGCAGTTTCTACCTTCTGGTGCAAGTCGCAAAATTAGTGAAGGCATCATATCCAACTTCTGCATCAACCTCCTAACGTCACCTGGAAGAAATCCACAAGACAAGAGATGAATGGCAGGAACTGGTTTTATCATTATAACTGCTACAAGACTAATTGCGATGTTATGTATTATATAACGGAAAAAAAAATATTTTTGGAATAATGAACAATGTCGACACAGTGAATGTATAAATTACAACCAGTCAACCACTTAAAATAGGTTTTAGGTGTTTATGTTTCATTGGTTTACTGAACATATGACAGATCTAGATGCTTACAGATGTACCGTGGCATATAAAAGTTTGGGCACCCCTGGTCAAAATTACTGTTATTGTGAACAGTTAAGAATGGCCAGGTGAGCAAATTTCCCAGCTTTATAAAAACCCAGGCTCCTCTAACCTTGTGCCAAAAAACAGCAGCCATGGGTTCTACTAAGCAGCTACCTAGCACTCTGAAAATGGTGAAGGCCCACAAAGCAGGAGAAGGCTACAAGAAGATAGCAAAGCATTTTCAAGTTGCCTTTTTCTTAGTTTGAAATGTAATTTAGAAATGGCAGTTAACCGGAACAGAGGATAAGGTCTAGAAGACCAAGCAAAATTTCGGTGAGACCTGCTCATAGGATTGCTAGAGAAGCAAATAAGAACCCACGCTTGACTGCAAAAGACTTTCATTAAGATTTAGTAGACTCTGGAGTTGTGATACATTGTTCAACTGTTCAGAGACACAAATATGGCCTTTAGGGTTGAGCGACTTTCATTTTTTTAAGATCGAGTAGGGTTTTGGGAAACCCGATTTTGTCCAGAGTCGAGTCGAGTGCAGTCGGCCGATTATCGCTAAAAGTCGGGGATCGACCGAAACACGAAACCCAATGCAAGTCAATGGGGAAGCATAGTCGGCAGTGAGTGGAGGCCAGGAAAACACCTACAGTGCCCATTTTAATGCCAAAAACATCCATTCTTGTTTCTGAAGCTTGCCAATCTTAATTAACTGTATAATAATAGTTGGGCATAAGGAATTGGGGGAAAGTTGTGGGGGGAGTAGGGCTGGCTCAAGTTTTTCGTGGGCCCAGGAAATGCGGACTACGTCACGGCGGTGTTGCAGGGAAAGGTAAGTATTTAAAAGTTGCAAGTGCTGTGATCCTGAGCAAGCAGGGGGGGCCCACTCGTTCGCATTGCCACTGGCACAGGGCCCCTCAAAGTACGGCGGTGTGTTTGCATGGCGGGGGCGCCTCCCACCAGCAGCGACACTTTTGCGTACTCTGAGGGGCCCTGTGCCAGTGACGTCGCCAACGAGTATGCCCCCCCACCTGATGAAGGAACCTGCACTTTCATCTGCACCTTCCTCTTTGTCCCTGTGTAAGGTGGTATAACATGCGGGAAGGGGAACCTTACTTTCAGCAGGGTCAGATTCTGGCTGTGTAGAGTACAAGGGGAATGTAGTGGTCTAGGTCAATGTACCAGCAGACTCATTTAGCAGTGGCTGGGCAATGGGCAGGATGAGGAGGAAACAGATATAGGGCCAAAGAATAAAGTAGGCTACATGCAGTTCAAAATTGGTAACAGGACTAAACAGGCGGCATTGCTTTGTTCAGTGGAGTAGCAAACCCAAGAGCAGCAGACACTGTTTCAAGGGCCTAACCACACTAGTAGGCCAAATGCAGTTTAATATCTGATAGTATAGGGCGAAAGCCAGAATGTGGAAGCTCAGCTTTGTTCAGTTGAGGACAACACCAGGGAGGGGCAGACACCTTTAGTAGGCCGGAAAAGCCTATTGCATTTTTTAAAATGGTAATTTGGAGCAGAAGGTTGAAGCTCAGCTTTATTTAGTTGAGGGCAACACCAGGGAGGGGCAGAAGCCGTTAGTAGGCCCTAACCACCATTTTTTTTTTTTTTAAAACCACTTAATGAGAGCCGGAAGGTTGAAGCTCAGCTTTATTTAGTTGAGGACAACACCAGGGAGGGGCAGAAGCCGTTAGTAGGCCCTAACCACCATTTTTTTTTTAAAACCACATAATGAGAGCCGGAAGGTTGAAGCTCAGCTTTATTTAGTTGAGGACAACACCAGGGAGGGGCAGAAGCCGTTAGTAGGCCCTAACCACCATTTTTTTTTTAAAACCACTTAATGAGAGCCGGAAGGTTGAAGCTCAGCTTTATTTAGTTGAGGACAACACCAGGGAGGGGCAGAAGCCGTTAGTAGGCCCTAACCACCATTTTTTTTTTTTTTAAAACCACATAATGAGAGCCGGAAGGTTGAAGCTCAGCTTTATTTAGTTGAGGACAACACCAGGGAGGGGCAGAAGCCGTTAGTAGGCCCTAACCACCATTTTTTTTTTAAAACCACTTAATGAGAGCCGGAAGGTTGAAGCTCAGCTTTATTTAGTTGAGGACAACACCAGGGAGGGGCAGAAGCCGTTAGTAGGCCCTAACCACCATTTTTTTTTTTTAAACCACATAATGAGAGCCGGAAGGTTGAAGCTCAGCTTTATTTAGTTGAGGACAACACCAGGGAGGGGCAGAAGCCGTTAGTAGGCCCTAACCACCAATTTTTTTTTTTTTTAAACCACTTAATGAGAGCCGGAAGGTTGAAGCTCAGCTTTATTTAGTTGAGGACAACACCAGGGAGGGGCAGAAGCCGTTAGTAGGCCCTAACCACCATTTTTTTTTAAAAACCACTTAATGAGAGCCGGAAGGTTGAAGCTCAGCTTTATTTAGTTGAGGACAACACCAGGGAGGGGCAGAAGCCGTTAGTAGGCCCTAACCACCATTTTTTTTTTTAAAACCACATAATGAGAGCCGGAAGGTTGAAGCTCAGCTTTATTTAGTTGAGGACAACACCAGGGAGGGGCAGAAGCCGTTAGTAGGCCCTAACCACCATTTTTTTTTTTTTTAAAACCACTTAATGAGAGCCGGAAGGTTGAAGCTCAGCTTTATTTAGTTGAGGACAACACCAGGGAGGGGCAGAAGCCGTTAGTAGGCCCTAACCACCATTTTTTTTTAAAAACCACTTAATGAGAGCCGGAAGGTTGAAGCTCAGCTTTATTTAGTTGAGGACAACACCAGGGAGGGGCAGAAGCCGTTAGTAGGCCCTAACCACCATTTTTTTTTTAAAACCACTTAATGAGAGCCGGAAGGTTGAAGCTCAGCTTTATTTAGTTGAGGACAACACCAGGGAGGGGCAGAAGCCGTTAGTAGGCCCTAACCACCATTTTTTTTTTTTAAACCACATAATGAGAGCCGGAAGGTTGAAGCTCAGCTTTATTTAGTTGAGGACAACACCAGGGAGGGGCAGAAGCCGTTAGTAGGCCCTAACCACCAATTTTTTTTTTTTTAAAACCACTTAATGAGAGCCGGAAGGTTGAAGCTCAGCTTTATTTAGTTGAGGACAACACCAGGGAGGGGCAGAAGCCGTTAGTAGGCCCTAACCAAAGTTGAAGGCCAAATGCAGTTTAATTTCTGATACTATAGGCCGAAAGCCAGAAGGTGGAAGTTCCGATTTAGACAGTGGAGGACAATTTGAATTAGGGACTGCAGACAGACTTAGTAGGCTGTCCCCTGTGGACCATGCATCCACCACATTAACCCATTGCGCCGTAATGGACACGTAATCTTCCGTGGCCATGCCTACAGGTCCATGCGTCTGTTGTCAGGTGCACCTTTGTACTCACAGATTGCCAGAGTGCATGGACAATGCGGTCTTCTACATGCTGGTGGAGGGTTGGGATGGCTTTTCTCGCAAAAGAAGTGTCGACTGGTTAGCTTGTAGCGTGGTACAGCGTAGTCCATCATGGCCTTATTAATAGTAAATAAAATATATAACTAGGCTCTATGAACTTTTAAATAGGTTCCAGGGGTACACGGGCAGCATTGGTGTGGTCAGTGGAGGAGTATTGCAAGTAGGGGCTGCAGACAGGCTATCAAAGGCCTAAAATAACAAACAGTAGGCAGTCATGGCAGTTTTACATCGGTTACATGGATACACAGGCAGGCACTCCAGGCAGCATTGTGCTCAGTGGAGGAGTATTGCAAGTAGGGGCCGCAGACAGGCTATCAAAGGCCTAAAATAACAAACAGTAGGCAGTCATGGCAGTTTTACATCGGTTACATGGATACACAGGCAGGCACTCCAGGCAGCATTGTGGTCAGTGGAGGAGTATTGCAAGTAGGGGCCGCAGACAGGCTATCAAAGGCCTAAAATAACAAACAGTAGGCAGTCATGGCAGTTTTACATCGGTTACATGGATACACAGGCAGCTAGGTGGTGAGTGGAGGAGTATTTAAAGTAAGGACCGCAGACAGGCTATCAAAGGCCTAACATAACAAACAATAGGCTCATGGCAGTTTTACAGCGGTTACATGGATACACGGGCAGGCAGCTTGGTGGTGAGTGGAGGAGTATTTAAAGTATGGACCGCAGACAGGCTTCGAAGGCCTAACACAATAAAATGGGCTGGCTGTAGGCACTTTAAAATTGGTTCCAGGGGTACACGGGCAGCAGTGGTCTGGTCAGTGGAGGACTAGTGGAAGTATGGACCGCAGACAGGCTTCGAAGGCCTAACACAATAAAATGGGCTGGCTGTAGGCACTTTAAAATTGGTTCCAGGGGTACACGGGCAGCAGTGGTCTGGTCAGTGGAGGCCTAGTGGAAGTATGGACCGCAGACAGGCTTCGAAGGCCTAACACAATAAAATGGGCTGGCTGTAGGCACTTTAAAATTGGTTCCAGGGGTACACGGGCAGCAGTGGTCTGGTCAGTGGAGGCCTAGTGGAAGTATGGACCGCAGACAGGCTTCGAAGGCCTAACACAATAAAATGGGCTGGCTGTAGGCACTTTAAAATTGGTTCCAGGGGTACACGGGCAGCAGTGGTCTGGTCAGTGGAGGCCTAGTGGAAGGAGGGACCGCAGACAGGCTTCGAAGGCCTAACACAATAAAATGGGCTGGCTGTAGGCACTTTAAAATTGGTTCCAGGGGTACACGGGCAGCAGTGGTCTGGTCAGTGGAGGCCTAGTGGAAGGAGGGACCGCAGACAGGCTTCGAAGGCCTAACACAATAAAATGGGCTGGCTGTAGGCACTTTAAAATTGGTTCCAGGGGTACACGGGCAGCAGTGGTCTGGTCAGTGGAGGCCTAGTGGAAGGAGGGACCGCAGACAGGCTTCGAAGGCCTAACACAATAAAATGGGCTGGCTGTAGGCACTTTAAAATTGGTTCCAGGGGTACACGGGCAGCAGTGGTCTGGTCAGTGGAGGCCTAGTGGAAGGAGGGACCGCAGACAGGCTTCGAAGGCCTAACACAATAAAATGGGCTGGCTGTAGGCACTTTAAAATTGGTTCCAGGGGTACACGGGCAGCAGTGGTCTGGTCAGTGGAGGCCTAGTGGAAGGAGGGACCGCAGACAGGCTTCGAAGGCCTAACACAATAAAATGGGCTGGCTGTAGGCACTTTAAAATTGGTTCCAGGGGTACACGGGCAGCAGTGGTCTGGTCAGTGGAGGCCTAGTGGAAGGAGGGACCGCAGACAGGCTTCGAAGGCCTAACACAATAAAATGGGCTGGCTGTAGGCACTTTAAAATTGGTTCCAGGGGTACACGGGCAGCAGTGGTCTGGTCAGTGGAGGCCTAGTGGAAGTATGGACCGCAGACAGGCTTCGAAGGCCTAACACAATAAAATGGGCTGGCTGTAGGCACTTTAAAATTGGTTCCAGGGGTACACGGGCAGCAGTGGTCTGGTCAGTGGAGGCCTAGTGGAAGGAGGGACCGCAGACAGGCTTCGAAGGCCTAACACAATAAAATGGGCTGGCTGTAGGCACTTTAAAATTGGTTCCAGGGGTACACGGGCAGCAGTGGTCTGGTCAGTGGAGGCCTAGTGGAAGGAGGGACCGCAGACAGGCTTCGAAGGCCTAACACAATAAAATGGGCTGGCTGTAGGCACTTTAAAATTGGTTCCAGGGGTACACGGGCAGCAGTGGTCTGGTCAGTGGAGGCCTAGTGGAAGGAGGGACCGCAGACAGGCTTCGAAGGCCTAACACAATAAAATGGGCTGGCTGTAGGCACTTTAAAATTGGTTCCAGGGGTACACGGGCAGCAGTGGTCTGGTCAGTGGAGGCCTAGTGGAAGGAGGGACCGCAGACAGGCTTCGAAGGCCTAACACAATAAAATGGGCTGGCTGTAGGCACTTTAAAATTGGTTCCAGGGGTACACGGGCAGCAGTGGTCTGGTCAGTGGAGGCCTAGTGGAAGTATGGACCGCAGACAGGCTTCGAAGGCCTAACACAATAAAATGGGCTGGCTGTAGGCACTTTAAAATTGGTTCCAGGGGTACACGGGCAGCAGTGGTCTGGTCAGTGGAGGACTAGTGGAAGTATGGACCGCAGACAGGCTTCGAAGGCCTAACACAATAAAATGGGCTGGCTGTAGGCACTTTAAAATTGGTTCCAGGGGTACACGGGCAGCAGTGGTCTGGTCAGTGGAGGACTAGTGGAAGGAGGGAGCGCAGAAAGGCTTCAAAGGCCTAAAATAACAAACAATAGGCTCATGGCAGTTTTACAGCGGTTACATGGATACACGGGCAGGCAGCTTGGTGGTCAGTGGAGGAGTAGGGACCGCAGACAGGCTATCAAAGGCCTAAAATAACAAACAATAGGCTCATGGCAGTTTTACAGCGGTTACATGGATACACGGGCAGGCAGCTTGGTGCTGAGTGGAGGAGTAGTGCAAGGAGTGTCTGTCCCAGTACTCCCAAAATATAAATAGATGTTAATGTCTCGCAAAACAACCAAAACAAAAAAAAAGATGGCATACTTAGGTACAGGGGTGGGCTCATCTGCTGTGTTTCTGACATAGTAATTTGGCAGTAACTATTTAATGGTGCCAATATAGGACACAGACACAGACTACTTTAAGTTGCATCATAGATGTCTACAAATTTGTATTGTCAGTGCCAGACATTGAATGATGTCAGCGAATAGACTAAAGATTGGTGGAGCTGTGCGACATAATTTTGCACGTAGTACAGCCCAGTTTGAGCTGGGGTAGGGGGGAACTCTCTTGAGGCCGGCGGGACCGCCCCAGGGCCACTCATGTTACAACGGTGTGTCTGACGTTGGGTGCGCACCACCACCGCCAGAGACACTACATTGTACTATGAGGGACCCAGTAGCAATGCCGTCAACCAAAAGCGAGCACACCCACCTCTTCAGACAAACAGCAGTCTCACGGGTGCTTGCGCCAAGTCGCGATACCACGGCCCCGTGTGGGGAGTTTGGCCATTTAGGGAGGTGTAAACATGTCGTATGCTGTACAATCTGCAGCAGCAAATTAGACATTAGAAAAGTAATTCACAGGCAAGAGCTTTTCATAGGAAAGCTAGGTGTCGGCCGGGCAAG
This sequence comes from Ranitomeya variabilis, assembly GCF_051348905.1. Classification (NCBI taxonomy): domain Eukaryota; kingdom Metazoa; phylum Chordata; class Amphibia; order Anura; family Dendrobatidae; genus Ranitomeya; species Ranitomeya variabilis. Next base: position 45,030,900 of record NC_135237.1, on the reverse strand, counting down.
GTGGGGCAAAAGATTTTGAAATCCAGTTGTGGTTCATTTTAATGAATGTTAGATCGTCAACATTTTGGGTAGCCAGACGAGTCCTTTTTTCGGTTAATATTGACCCTGCAGCACTGAATACTCTTTCTGATAGGACACTTGCTGCCGGGCAAGCAAGCTCCTGCAATGCATATTCTGCCAATTCTGGCCAGGTGTCTAATTTGGAGGCCCAGTAATCAAATGGGAATGACGGTTGAGGGAGAACATCGATAAGGGATGAAAAATAGTTAGTAACCATACTGGACAAATGTTGTCTCCTGTCACTTTCAATTGATGCAGCAGTACCTGTCCTGTCTGCGGTCATAGCAAAATCACTCCACAACCTGGTCAGAAAACCCCTCTGTCCAACGCCACTTCTGATGTGTGCACCCCTAACACTCCTAGTCTGCTGCCCCCTGGAGCTCGTGTGAGAACGATCACGTGCGCTGTGTGCTGGGAATGCCTGAAGCAAACGGTCAACAAGAGTTGATTGTTTGGTTGCTAATATTAGTTCCAAGTTCTCATGTGGCATAACATTTTGCAATTTGCCTTTATAGCGTGGATCAAGGAGGCAGGCCAACCAGTAATCGTCATCGTTCATCATTTTCGTAATGCGTGTGTCCCTTTGTAGGATACGTAAGGCATAATCCGCCATGTGGGCCAAAGTTCCACTTGTCAAATCTCCGGTTGTGATTGGTTGAGGGGCAGTTGCAGGCAAATCTACGTCACTTGTGTCCCTCAAAAAACCAGAACCCGGCCGTGACACGCAACCAATTTCCTGTGCCCCCGTGAAAGTTTCCGCATTAAAAATATACTCATCCCCATCATCCTCCTCGTCCTCCACCTCCTCTTCGCCCGCTACCTCGTCCTGTACACTGCCCTGACCAGACAATGGCTGACTGTCATCAAGGCTTCCCTCTTCCTCTGGTGCAGACGCCTGCTCCTTTATGTGCGTCAAACTTTGCATCAGCAGACGCATTAGGGGGATGCTCATGCTTATTACGGCGTTGTCTGCACTAACCAGCCGTGTGCATTCCTCAAAACACTGAAGGACTTGACACATGTCTTGTATCTTCGACCACTGCACACCTGACAACTCCATGTCTGCCATCCTACTGCCTGCCCGTGTATCCTCCCACAAATAAATAACAGCACGCCTCTGTTCGCACAGTCTCTGAAGCATGTGCAGTGTTGAGTTCCACCTTGTTGCAACGTCTATGATTAGGCGATGCTGGGGAAGGTTCAAAGACCGCTGATAGGTCTGCATACGGCTGGCGTGTACAGGCGAACGTCGGATATGTGAGCAAAGTGCACGCACTTTGAGGAGCAGGTCGGAGAACCCAGGATAAGTTTTCAATAAGCACTGCACCACCAGGTTTAAGGTGTGAGCCAGGCAAGGAATGTGTTTCAGTTGGGAAAGGGAGATGGCAGCCATGAAATTCCTTCCGTTATCACTCACTACCTTGCCTGCCTCAAGATCTACTGTGCCCAGCCACGACTGCGTTTCTTGTTGCAAGAACTCGGACAGAACTTCCGCGGTGTGTCTGTTGTCGCCCAAACACTTCATAGCCAATACAGCCTGCTGACGCTTGGCAGTAGCTGGCCCATAATGGGACAACTGGTGTGCAACAGTGTCATCTGCCGATGGAGTGGTTGGCCGACTGCGTTCTGTGGAAGAGCTGTAGCTTCTGCAGGAGGACGAGGAGGAGGAGGAGGGGGTGCGAACGCCTACAGCCAACTGTTTCCTAGACCGTGGGCTAGGCACAACTGTCCCTAAATTGATGTCGCCTGTGGACCCTGCATCCACCACATTCACCCAGTGTGCCGTGATGGACACATAACGTCCCTGGCCATGCCTACTGGTCCATGCATCTGTAGTCAGGTGCACCTTTGTACTCACAGATTGCCTGAGTGCATGGACGATGCGCTGTTTAACATGCTGGTGCAGGGCTGGGATGGCTTTTCTGGAAAAAAAGTGTCGACTGGGTAGCTCGTATCGTGGTTCAGCGTACTCCATCAGGGCTTTGAAAGCTTCGCTTTCAACTAACCGGTAGGGCATCATCTCTAACGAGATTAGTCTAGCTATGTGGGCGTTAAAACCCTGTGTACGCGGATGCGAGGATAAGTACTTCCTTTTTCTAACCAGAGTCTCATGTAGGGTGAGCTGGACTGGAGAGCTGTAGATCGTGGAACTTTCGGGTGTGCCGGTGGACATGGCAGACTGAGAGACGGTTGGAGACGGTATTGTTTCCGCCGGTGCCCTACATGCAATATTTCCTCCTACAAAACTGGTGATTCCCTGACCCTGACTGCTTTTGGCTGGCAAAGAAACCTGCACAGATACTGCCGGTGGTGCGGAAAATGGTGGCCTTACAGTGACGGAAGGGATGTTGCGTTGCTGACTAGCTTCATTGGCCGAGGGTGCTACAACCTTGAGGGACGTTTGGTAGTTAGTCCAGGCTTGAGAATGCATGGTGGTTAAGTGTCTATGCATGCAACTAGTATTTAGACTTTTCAGATTCTGACCTCTGCTTAAGCTAGTTGAACATTTTTGACAGATGACTTTGCGCTGATCAGTTGGATGTTGTTTAAAAAAATGCCAGACTGCACTCTTCCTAGACTCTGATCCCTTTTCAGGGATTGCAGACTGAGCTTTAACCGGATGGCAACGCTGTGCTCCAACAGGTTTTGGCTTTGACACGCGTTTTGGTCCAGATACGGGCCCGGCAGATGGAACCTGTTGCGATGTTGATGCCTGCTGCGGCCCCTCCTCCACCTCCGCTTCTGAACTACTGCCGCCTGCACCCTGTTCCCCCAATGGCTGCCAATCGGGGTCAATAACTGGGTCATCTATTACCTCCTCTTCGAGCTCGTGTGCAACTTCGTCTGTGTCACTGTGTCGGTCGGTGGTATAGCGTTCGTGGCGGGGCAACATAGTCTCATCAGGGTCTGATTGTGGATCTGTACCCTGAGAGGGCAATGTGGTGGTCTGAGTCAAAGGAGCAGCATAGTACTCTGGCTGTGGCTGTGCATCAGTGCACTCCATGTCAGAATATACTTGTAATGGGCATGGCCTGTTAAATGTTTCACTTTCTAAGCCAGGGACGGTATGTGTAAAGAGCTCCATGGAGTGACCCGTTGTGTCGCCTGCTGCATCCTTCTCTCTTGTTGTAGTTTTTGCTGAGGAGGACAAGGAAGCGACTTGTCCCTGACCGTGAACATCCACAAGCGACGCGCTGCTTTTACATTTACCAGTTTCGGAAGAGGAGGCAAAAGAGCTAGAGGCTGAGTCTGCAATGTAAGCCAAAACTTGCTGTTGCTGCTCCGCCTTTAAAAGCGGTTTTCCTACTCCCAGAAAAGAGAGCGTTCGAGGCCTTGTGTAGCCTGACGACGAAACTGGCTCCACAGCTCCAGACTTAGGTGGAATATTTTTATCCCCACGACCACCTGATGCTCCACTACCACTACCATCATTACCAGCTGACAATGAACGCCCACGACGACCTCTTGCACCAGACTTCCTCATTGTTTTAAAATCTTAACCAAAGTAACTTTATTTGTTGCTATCAAACAACTTACACGGTGAGCTATAACTTCAGTATGATTTCAATATCCCTTAACAGGTTGGTGAGACCACAAGGAAAATCAGGCACAATGTTACACACTCTGTTTTCTGTGGCACAAAATCACAGAGATGACACACACGCAGGACTGTCACTCAAGCACTAATGTCAATATTAATCTCCCACCTAATTTATTTATTTTTTTTTCTCAGGGAGACTTTAGAAACCAAATAATATTAAAAAAAAAAAAAAAAAGGCTTTCTATGGCCCACAATTAGAGAGAGAGAGGTGGCACAACCAGGAGTCAAGACTGGCGCACAAGCTGAAAGGGCAATATTACTCTCCCACTGTTTTTTATGTTTTTTTTGTTTTTTTCAGGGAGACTTTAGAAACCAAATAATATTAAAAAAACCAAAAAAAAAAAAGGCTTTCTATGGCCCACTGAATGAAAGGGAGAGAGGTGGCACACCCAGGAGTCAAGACTGGCACACAAGCTGAAAGGGCAATATTACTCTCCCACTGTTTTTTTAGGTTTTTTTTTTTTTTTCAGGGAGAATTAGAAACCAAATAATATTAAAAAAAAAAAAAATAGGCTTTCTATGGCCCACTGAATGAAAGGGAGAGAGGTGGCACACCCAGGAGTCAAGACTGGCACACAAGCTGAAAGGGCAATATTACTCTCCCACTGTTTTTTTATGTATTTTTTGTTTTTTCAGGGAGACTTTAGAAACCCAATAATATTTTAAAAAAAAAATAAATAGGCTTTCTATGGCCCACTGAATGAGAGGGAGAGAGGTGGCACACCCAGGAGTCAAGACTGGCACACAAGCTGAAAGGGCAATATTACTCTCCCACTGTTTTTTTAGGTTTTTTTTTTTTTTTCAGGGAGAATTAGAAACCAAATAATATTAAAAAAAAAAAAAAAAAAAAAAAAAATAGGCTTGCTATAGCCCACTGAATGAGAGATAGCACACACAGCAGTGGCACACAAGCCCTTACTGAGGCCAATATTTTTCTCCCACTGATTGATGTAGTGTTTTTGTGTTGAGGTAGAATTTAGAACACAAATCACGGAAAAAATAAATAGGCTTTCTATGGCCCACTGAATGAAAGGGAGAGAGGTGGCACACCCAGGAGTCAAGACTGGCACACAAGCTGAAAGGGCAATATTACTCTCCCACTGTTTTTTTATGTATTTTTTGTTTTTTCAGGGAGACTTTAGAAACCCAATAATATTTAAAAAAAAAAATAAATAGGCTTTCTATGGCCCACTGAATGAGAGGGAGAGAGGTGGCACACCCAGGAGTCAAGACTGGCACACAAGCTGAAAGGGCAATATTACTCTCCCACTGTTTTTTTAGGTTTTTTTTTTTTTTTCAGGGAGAATTAGAAACCAAATAATATTAAAAAAAAAAAAATAGGCTTTCTATGGCCCACTGAATGAAAGGGAGAGAGGTGGCACACCCAGGAGTCAAGACTGGCACACAAGCTGAAAGGGCAATATTACTCTCCCACTGTTTTTTTATGTATTTTTTGTTTTTTTCAGGGAGACTTTAGAAACCCAATAATATTTAAAAAAAAAAATAAATAGGCTTTCTATGGCCCACTGAATGAGAGGGAGAGAGGTGGCACACCCAGGAGTCAAGACTGGCACACAAGCTGAAAGGGCAATATTACTCTCCCACTGTTTTTTTATGTATTTTTTGTTTTTTTCAGGGAGACTTTAGAAACCCAATAATATTTAAAAAAAAAAATAAATAGGCTTTCTATGGCCCACTGAATGAGAGGGAGAGAGGTGGCACACCCAGGAGTCAAGACTGGCACACAAGCTGAAAGGGCAATATTACTCTCCCACTGTTTTTTTAGGTTTTTTTTTTTTTTCAGGGAGACTTTAGAAACCAAATAATATTAAAAAAAAAAAAAAAAAAAAAAAAAATAGGCTTGCTATAGCCCACTGAATGAGAGATAGCACACACAGCAGTGGCACACAAGCCCTTACTGAGGCCAATATTTTTCTCCCACTGATTGATGTAGTGTTTTTGTGTTGAGGTAGAATTTAGAACACAAATCACGGAAAAAATAAATAGGCTTTCTATGGCCCACTGAATGAAAGGGAGAGAGGTGGCACACCCAGGAGTCAAGACTGGCACACAAGCTGAAAGGGCAATATTACTCTCCCACTGTTTTTTTATGTATTTTTTGTTTTTTCAGGGAGACTTTAGAAACCCAATAATATTTAAAAAAAAAAATAAATAGGCTTTCTATGGCCCACTGAATGAGAGGGAGAGAGGTGGCACACCCAGGAGTCAAGACTGGCACACAAGCTGAAAGGGCAATATTACTCTCCCACTGTTTTTTTAGGTTTTTTTTTTTTTTTCAGGGAGAATTAGAAACCAAATAATATTAAAAAAAAAAAAATAGGCTTTCTATGGCCCACTGAATGAAAGGGAGAGAGGTGGCACACCCAGGAGTCAAGACTGGCACACAAGCTGAAAGGGCAATATTACTCTCCCACTGTTTTTTTATGTATTTTTTGTTTTTTTCAGGGAGACTTTAGAAACCCAATAATATTTAAAAAAAAAAATAAATAGGCTTTCTATGGCCCACTGAATGAGAGGGAGAGAGGTGGCACACCCAGGAGTCAAGACTGGCACACAAGCTGAAAGGGCAATATTACTCTCCCACTGTTTTTTTAGGTTTTTTTTTTTTTTCAGGGAGACTTTTGAAACCAAATAATATTAAAAAAAAAAAAAAAAAAAAAATATAGGCTTGCTATAGCCCACTGAATGATAGCGCACACACAGCAGTGGCACACAAGCCCTGACTGAGGCCAATATTTTTCTCCCACTGATTGATGTAGTGTTTCTGTGTTGAGGTAGATTTTAGAACACAAATCACGGAAAAAATAAATAGGCTTTCTATGGCCCACTCAGTGAGAGATGGCACACACAGGGATGGCACTGTAGCAGAAATGCCAATCTTAATCTCCCACAAAAAAAAAACAAAAAAAAAAAAAAACTGTCCTACAATTACTATCTCCCTGCAGTAATGTAAGCCAGGTATGGCAGGCAGCAATAGGAGTGGACTGATGCACAAATTAAATAAAAAGTGTGGACAAACAAAAAAGATAGCTGTGCAGAAAGGAAGGAACAAGAGGATATGTGCTTTGAAAAAAGCAGTTGGTTTCCACAGTGGCGTACACACAGCAATACAGCTATCACGGAGCCTTCTAGGGCAGCCCAATGAGCTACAGCGCTGAGGGGAAAAAAAAAAAAAAATAGCTTCCACTGTTCCTGCACACCGAAGGTGGTGTTGGACAGTGGAAATCGCTGCAGCACAAGCGGTTTGGTGGTTAGTGGACCCTGCCTAACGCTCTCCCTGCTTCTGACGAAGCGGCAGCAACCTGTCCCTAAGCTCAGATCAGCAGCAGTAAGATGGCGGTCGGCGGGAACGCCCCTTTATAGCCCCTGTGACGCCGCAGACAGCAAGCCAATCACTGCAATGCCCTTCTCTAAGATGGTGGGGACCAGGATCTATGTCATCACGCTGCCCACACTCTGCGTTCACCTTCATTGGCTGAGAAATGGCGCTTTTCGCGTCATTGAAACGCGACTTTGGCGCGAAAGTCGCGTACCGCATGGCCGACAAGCACAGGGGTCGGATCGGGTTTCATGAGACGCCGACTTAGCCAAAAGTCGGCGACTTTTGAAAATGATCGACCCGTTTCGCTCAACCCTAATGGCCTTCATGGAAGAGTTATCAGATGAAAACCTCTCCTGCGTCCTCACCATAAAATTCAGCATCAGAAGTATGCAAAAGAACATCTACACAAGCCTGATACAGGAAAGATATATATCTTGGTACCGTGTTAGCCAGTGGATAGAAAAATATTTAGAATTGAGAGTCCTCAGTGGTTGATACCTTTAATGGCTAACGGAAAAGATGGTAACAAATTGCAAGCTTTCGAGACTACACAGGTCTCTTCATCAGGAATAGACTAATACAAATTCTGAAGAATCACATATTTATGCACAATACAGCCCAGAAATAATGCCATAGATAAAATAGGTGACGTGAAGCAGAAATACCATTATGTGAGAGTGATAAACAGTTATGTCCATAAATATCGGAACAGTTCATAGATAAGGAGTGTGAATGTTTTATTGTCCTCTGATTGGGGCTTGTGTTATGATGCCCCCCACACGGTCTGAGGAGCAAATTCCTTAATTGATGTAAAAAGACATAAATCCATTCGACACATTCATTCCTGCACTGAGTGTGTCAAAGGTCGTCATCAGCTTATATTCCCAAACTCTTCTGTCTCTCTGAAATTTGAAGTTACCTTTTAATACAAGTAATCTCATATCCATAATGCTGTGATCAGGGAGACAATGTCTTTTTACATCAATTAAGGAATTTTCCGAGAAAGAATGGATGAAAATCCCTCAAACAAGAATTGAAAGTCTCTTGGCTGGCTACAAAAAATGTTTACAAGCTGTGATAGTTGCAAAAGGAGGTGCTACTAGGTACTAACCATGCAGGGTCCCCAAACTTTTGCATTGGCTAATTTAACTTTTTAGAATTTTAAAAATGTAAAAGATGAAGAAAAAAAAAATATATATATATTTGCCTAAAATACAAAGGAAACTTGTCATCTTAGAGATCATTTAATCTTCAATTTACTATGTATACCCCTTTTCACATGTAAAGCGCCATGGAATAAATGGTGCTATAATAATAAATAATAACAACTTGCTTAACTATTCACAGTAACAGTAATTTTGACCAGGAGTGCCCAAACTTTTACATGCCACTGTATTACCTGTATCAATTAATGAAATGAATACCCCTGAAAGAAGGAAAAAAGTTGACTGTTTAGTGACATCAATAGGTGGAAAATAGTTTTCTGGAGGTATCTTACATATTACCTTCTTAAAGGGGTTGCCCACTATTAGGACAACCCTTTCTTAAACTAAATTTTTGGCCCCAATAAAATAATAAAGGCTATACTCACTTCCCGTGCTGGCGCTGTTTCTGCGGTGTCAGCACTCTCTCCGGGGCTGTAATACGGTGTTGTGATACATGACGCTGGCGCCCAATCAGCGCTGGTGTCACTATGTTTGCTTTCGGACAAACTGAACAAGAAGCCAAGGCTGCAGCTCATCCCGGACTTCCTCTTCATGTTCAGTTTGTCCGAAGGCGGGGATAGTGACACCAGTGCTTATTGAGCGTCAGACATCATGTGCCATTCCACCGCATCACAGACCCCGGACCGTGAGTGCCGACACCGCTAGAATGGAGCCGGCACGAGAGGCGAGTATAGGCTTTATTATTTTAACAGGGCCGAACATTTAGTTTAAGAAGGGGTTGTCCTAGTAGTGGACAACCCTTAAAGAATAGGTGCACACAATGTCTTTTAATCTTGGGTGAAGAAGAGGATGAGCTTATCATTTTACGAAACTTGAAGTGGTTACAAGAAAATAAAATTGCATATGTTCATTTTTTCTGCATTTTCTGAGAGCTATTTCAGGTGGAATTTGCCTGAATAAGATGTTGTGTGCACATAGCCTAAAAGCTCTCTACCATCTGGATCTTCAGAAGGAGAATCAGAACTTTCCTAGAGACAGCTAGACATCTACCGAAGAAACCAATGGCCTAACTCACTTTAGTTTGAGTGCCTGTTTTTTATCTAGTTTTTGGTGTTTTTCATTTGTGCTTAATTCTTTTAATTTGCGCCTTTTTTAGATTCTGTGTTCTATGTGTCTGCTTTATATTCACAAATGTCGGCAAAGTTTGGGGTTTTCCGAGGTTTTCATCTAATTCATCATCGACTGAGACTATTTAAACAGTTGTCTTTGTCTACTTCAAAGACAATATGGGTATGCTGACATTTATAATTCGTCGTGTGCACAAACTTCTCCCTTCAAAAGTTTTAGCCTCTTAATATATTGCAGTCATCATATTATATAGCACCGTGCACTTACAATTTCTCATTTTGCCTTTCTACACAGATGATTCTTCTCCATTAGTTCTATGGCATCACATGATTAAAAACAAACTATCTGAATCCTTCTAAGCTCTATGTAGAAACAGGAGGTTAATTTTCCCTGTATGAATGAGTCATGAGTCACTGCCAGTGCCCCTCACTGAGGGGAGGAGAGAGCAGCAGGGTCAGGAGTTGAAGATCAGAATAATAAATGCAGGGAATACAGACTTCCTGTTTCTACAGAGAGCACAGAAAAGAGAAGAATTAACTGGGTGGAAAGGCAAAATGAGCAAATGTAAGTACACAGTGCTGGATAATATGATGACTGCAATATATTAAGAGGAAGAGTGCTTCTTTAATTCGGAAATGTAATAAGAAAACAAAACGACTATTAATCTGAGTAAACATTCAGTTCTTTTTTTTACATTGTTTTTTCCTTGCACAATTTTGCAAAAGCACAGCAAACAATGCCATGGTCTTTCCAGTCCTTATTTATTTTTGCATATTCCTCTAATTAATATAACTTACTGTGTGCCGCCATGATTCCACAGACCATTGTGGCGTTTCTGCGCACAATCTTATCTTCATGAGAGATGAGTTTAGAAAGTGATTCCATCGCTCCAAGTCCAAGAAGGGTGAGTTTATTTTCATCTCCTTGAGGAACATAAATGAATAATGTAGTGCTGTCCAGTGATAGCTGCAGCTTGTTAAACGATCAATAGTCGCTAACAGTAACGAGCGCGTTGCCTGACTGGGCTGGAAGAGCCATAAGATGCAGAACTCATCATCACACATACAGTCAGGCCACATGCTCTATACATACAAAATACCTCTCTAACACCATCCATTTATCAAGACCTAACATCCTGTGACAGATTTACCAAGTCATCATATATTATGCAAATTGGCTATCTTTTTAATGCAATAATTGATGATCATCTCACGAGGTTTTACTATATTGTATTCACATATTGTTTCCTGTTATACAGATGTGTCCTTTTAACCTTCTCATCAAGAGAATGCCAAGAGTGTGCAAAGCAGTCATCAAAGCAAAAGGTGGCTACTTTGAAGAACCTAGAATATAAGACATATTTTCAGTTGTTTCACACTTTTTTGTTAAGTATTTAATTCCACATGTGTTAATTCATAGTTTTGATGCCTTCAGTGTGAATGTACAATTTTCATAGTCATGAAAATACAGAAAAATCTTTAAATGAGAAGGTGTGTCCAAACTTTTGGTCTGTACTGTATACATAGGATTGTCTTGTCATTGAATGTGCTGTGTTGGTTTCGAGGTTTTGCATAGTAACGGACCTCTCATCTTCCTATCCATCCTACCGGTATGGTATAATGTGATTTTTTTTTTTAAAACAGGATGATATGTATAAATGGGTTATGGCTCAAAATGACATTTTGAAATACAATACATTGCTCAATGTCATATTCACATTCCATAGAGGAAGAACTGTACTTGTCCGCTATAGCAAAACTGAAAGAAACGAACCGGAATATAAGTTGGTATGTGAGCAACATGTAAGAGCATGTTCACACTGGCCATTAAACAGACAGAAACAAAATGAACATATACCCTGCTGTAAGTAAAAATAAATAGAGCATATAAATAACATAGGGCACTTAGTAAACACTGCTTTTGATTTTAAAAAAAAGCGTAAAACACGGACGTCAATGACCAGTGCGTGACAGCTGCACAGAAATACATGCTGTGACGCTCGGGTCAGGAGAGCCGCCGGCCAGTCCGTGCACTGCGATATGATCGTCATCCGTCATACGGCCCATCTCACTGCATCCTGACGTACATTTTTGGCGTTGGTGCACAGCAGACAAAAGATACGCAAATTCATTTAGTGGTGCACGCATCCTAATGAAAATGGCGTTCCCTTCATCAAGACTGGCATACGAATATTACTAGGTATTCTTTATATCAAGTACTTGTATATGATTTTTGTTACACTTTCTAGTTACAACGTACACCACAAACCTTTTTGCGCAAATTTATATATAGCATCACAGGATTTGGCAAGAATTTCTTCTTCCGGAGACTGAAGCATTAAGACTGCCGTTTCAGCCTTTTTACTTTCAATTGCTAACGGATCAAACTGCAAATAAAAGGAAAAAGATTTGTGAACTGAACGTACAAATAAGAAAATATATAGGAACCTTAAATAGAGGATGCGATCAGGCATTGAAAACCAATTATGTTTTGCCTTCGAGACCTGATGTGCATGGACGTATTAGGGATTTTGTATGTCATTGGTTATTTTAAAAATAAATAAGTAAGAGATGATCAGGAGCCATATACTTAAAACAGTAAAAAATATTTATCAAAATTATTTCCTTACGTTTTATTGTAAATACATATGAGCTGAATTAGAAAAACTTACCACATCTTTTGGTGGCGGCTCAAGTTCCTTCTTTACTTTTTTCCCCATTCTAAAATCAATAAAACACAGAATAAACTTACAATACAGGAAATTTAATGATCAGACAACTTTTTAGTATCTGTAGAGTCATTTGCTAATATTTTTACTGTATATTTCTTTAACATCCTAGATAATCATTAACAACATTTTTCCTCTCCTTTGCAGATGTATTAGCAATCAAAGTATTTGGCACCTAATGAGTTAACTTTTGTTACGAGGAAGTGGGTGTAATCAGATAGCATATGATTAGGAATGAGCAAACGTACTCAATGATACACGGATATCACTGGAGTATCTGGGTGCTCAGATATGCACATTCCGCTGCGAGCATTGGGCGGTGCTCGATTTCAAACTCGAATCCCTGCTCCGCATGTTTGGCGCCTTTTCCACAACCAATAAGCATGCGGGGATTGCCTGAGAGTCACTGAAATGCCATATCCATCTTGGTAGTGGCATTACTGTGATTGGCTGACCGTGTGACATCATCAGGGGTTATCAAAGGACAGGAGCCGCCAGGCTTGGCACACTGACGCCATTGCACAGCTCTACAACAGTTAGAGAGAGTATCTGTCCAGGTTGTGTGTGCACAGTATAACAAATCAGAGTCCTGCAGTATTGATACTGGTGGTGAACCTGAACCATCATACTAACAGTCCTTGTAAGGACTCAATTTTGTACTTTGCTGCTTGCATCAGATACAATCTGCATTTAGCCTAGGGAGGGAGTGAGAGTTGCAGGAGCAGGTTGAATGGCTGAATACAGTCTCTAGGCAGGGATTAGGGCTTTGAAGTCCGTTGCTAAATATATAGCTGAGGCAGTTAACCACATTTTTATTTTTTGGATGACAAAATTGACTATATTATCATCCATAAAGTATTAGGTGCTTTGTGGTACATTTCTGTGTTATATAATACTTCAAAAAAGTTGAAACATTTTTCTGGATTTAATTATTCATCCACTACGTGGTCTGTGGTACATTTCGGTGTTATATAGCAACAGTGCAAAAAAGGAGTGAAACATTTTTCTGTATTCAATTACTCATCCAAAGACTATTGTATGCTCTGTGGGAGACAAAGATGGCAGAATCACACAAGACTCCCAAGGAAGTAAATGGAGGAATATTAGAGCCAGTCGAAGCTGATGCGACAGCGGAGGTAGCAGGAGCCTGTAGTACGGAACCTACTGCTTTCTCAGAACCAAGGCCTGAACATTGGCTAGTGTTCTTGCAGACTGCAGATGGGAGAGCCAGGATCCGGGAACTGGTGAGCGAACTGCGGGGCTTAGGCTGGTTGTAAGAGACAAGGAGACAAGCCAGGACCAGGGCTGGAGAAATTGTAGCGGCCCTCTAGCTGCAAAGTACCGACAGTTGGCATCCTGGGGGGAGATTGTTACGTATGACAGGCAGCGGAGATGGGGGTCCATCTAAAAGTTTGGGACCGATTATCACGTCTCGTTCAACAATCGGACATTAGAGACAGAACACTTGCCTTGAAGGCTGCAAGAGCTGACGGCTGGAACCAGGGTCACGTTCCTAAAATTAGAGGGGCAATGTCGCTGGTATGCAATGGGTGTGATCCGAAAAGGGAGCAGGATGAACCTTTCTTGAGGAATGAACAGGTCTGAGAGAGGCTCCTCGGGTGGCTTGAGATGGGGCTACCACCACCTCAGAGATCGGACTGTCCTTGGGGTTCCCCACCTCTTATGCGGGAGCAGGCCATGGTGCAGGTGACACAGGGGGCTGTCATCCATTCAGTTTAACGTGCTAACAGTAGGTCCACTGTGCTTTATGAAGATCAAAGTCAGCACAGCCGTCTACCAGGAAATTTTAGAGCACTTCATGCTTTCCTCTGCTGACAAGCTTTTTATAGATGGAAATTTCATTCTCCAGCAGGAATCGGCCCCTGTCCATGCTGCCAAAAGTACCAATGCCTGGTTTAAAAACAACAGTATCACTGTCCTTGATTGGCCAGCAAACTCGCCCGACCTTAGCCCCATAGAGAATCTATGGAGTATTGTCAAGAGGAAGATGAGACACCAGACCCAACAATGCAGATGAGCTGAAGGCTGCTATCAAAGCAACCTGGGCTTCCATAACCCCTCAGCAGTGCCACAGGCTGATCGCCTCCATGCCACGCCGCATTGATGCAGTAATTGATGCAAAAGGAGCCCCGACCAAGTATTGAGTGCATTTACTGATCATACATTTCAGTAGGCCAACATTTCGGATTTTAAAATAATTTTTCAAGCAACATTAGCAGAAATAGACACTTGAAATACATCACTCTGTAATGACTCTATATAATATATGAGTTTCACTTTTTTTATTGAAAAACTGAAATAAATTGACTTTTTGATGCTATTCAATTTTTTGAGAAGCACCTGTAGATATAAAAGAGATAGAGAGATACGGTAAATAGATAGATAATAGATAGATTGATAGTAGATAAGATAGATAATAGATAGATAGATAGATAGATAGATAGATAGATAGATAGATAGATAGATAGAGTTATTTTGTATAATCTTGAGAATCGTCTCTCTCACTTTCATTGTATAAAATTTTACATCTCTTGTTTTAGCACCTGAAAATAACTTGCAAGTTTATACCAAGGGAATTGTTTTCACTGTTCATTTGCACTTTTGCTTACATCCCCCATGAATTATGCACGCCAGTGTCAAAGATAACATAAAACTAGATTCAAAGAGAAACAGCATTTAATTACCCTTTATTAATTCTCTATAATTGTTTCTTTCATTTTACCTACATTTATATGAAGTTTTCATTTTGAAATTAATATTTATGTTCCTATTTGCAGTAATGGGAACAGCTTGTGGTGTACGATTAATAGTTAGAATCATTTTTTCATTCAGAAAAGCTGTATAAAAATGAGGAAATGTTTTCTATCCCTGCAGCTGATGTCGGATTTTCTAGAGACCTAGCTGCAATATTCCAATTTGATTATTCCTCCCTGTCTTCCAAAAGCCAAACAATTTTTTATATTTCCATCAACTTAGCCTTATGGGGACCTTCTTTTTTTAGGGACAAGTTGTGAATAAGATTGTCCACTTTACCATATAATGTCCTGAATAAAACAAGATTGGAGGGGGAAAGAAAATATTCTGCCCAAATATTTGAGGGATTATTTTTATAGCATTTATTATGCAAAAAAAAAAGACCTGATAACTTGTTTCTTTAAGTCAATACAATTAACTATTATACCATTCTTTTAATATATTTTACTGCTTTTTAAACAATTTAGAGCTTTGCAAAAAATGTTGCCATTGTCTAATACCCATAAGGGTTTAATTTTAGGTCGATAGATCTGTATGTTGTCTATTTTTCTAATAATAGCATTTTGGGGTACAGATGACCTTCTGATTGTTTTGTTTTCCTAAGGGAGGCAAAGTAATGAAATCAGCTTTTTTTTCATGTTTATCATATGGATAAAATAATTTTATTTTTTGAATGATCAATCTTTAGGAACACAGTGACACCAAATATGCTTAATTTTTTTATTTTTTTTTCAAAGGGGGTGATCTAAATTTTAAAGGTAGCGTATAGGTACACCAATTTTTTACTCAAAAAAAAAAAAAAAAAGTGAATGATCGAATCAGATCCTGATGAAATCCACTCCAAGCTAAGCACTGCCAGATCAAAAGATCACAAGAGAATATTCACAGCGCACAATGCAGGTGAGAGTTTACAAGTCTGCAGTCATAAAGAATGACTGAAGACTTTTGTCAAGAGCCTGGACAATCCCTCTACGTAAACAATATCAAGCACAAAAGTAAATATTTATCTAAATATGTTTGAGCTTAAAAATAAAAAATAAATAAAACTAACAATCAACAGGCACTGTAGCCTTGCAGTGCTGGGTTCAAAATCCCACCAAGGACATCTGCAAGGAGTTTGCATGTTCTCCCCATGTTTGCAGGGGTTTCCTCTGGGTTCTCCAATTTCCTACCACACTCCAAATACACACTGATAGGGGGACAGCGATGATGATGTCTGTGATGATGATGTCTGAAAAGCACTGTAGTAATTAATGGTGCTATATAAAACTAAAATTAATAAATCTGAGCCCCCTGGCAGGAATCAGGTATGAACTTGTAGATTGGGGACTTTCCACAAAACTCCCACAGTAAACCAGCAGTCAAAATGTCAGATCTCACAGTTTTGACTAAACAAGCGCTGTCTGCAGCATGATGATGTTACCAATCAATAAAGATGCACCAAAGTTATCAGGAGGTGAGCGCCTCTTAATAAATTTGGGGCTCCTTACTCCGACAGGCTTTGGGTTCAAGACTATCTTGATAAATTAACCCCAATCCTATTTGATATGGTCATAATTCCTATGCGGTTGCTCACCCAATATAGACGCACAGTCCTACCAATCAGGGTTTGGATGACAGTCTCACAGTATCAGTATTTCATCAATATTTCAGATCAGTATCTGTAAGCCAAAACCAGGAATAGGTGATAAATACAGAAGTGGTGACGTGTTTCTATGATACTTTTCCTCTGACTGTTCCACTCCTGATTTCAGCTTTCAAATACTGATGTCATATACTGACCAAATACTGACCGTGTGAACGCGGCCAAACCTCATAATCACAGTCTAATTGTTCAACACACTGAGCCAACATGACCAAAGATTGTCAGATTTATGAACCCTTCAGGCAGATGGTATAGGAGCCTTACATCTGGTCCGAATTATACTGCTGGGGTAAATCATTCCCACCTGTTCCCCTTAACAAGCAGAATGACCTCACTTACTGAAATCTAGGTGACAGCTGGGTTTTACCAGATTAGGTGTCACAGGTGTAACGTTCGCTTAGGAGTCAATACAGAGATTGGCAATAACCTGCTCCAATATTCAACATAGTGAGCAGTCACAAATCACAACCTTACTGTACCTCTACTCTTGGGTGTCGTGATTGTACTATTTTATCCTAAGGCTATGTGCACACGTTGCGGAATTGGGTCGCGGATTTTTCGGCACCTTTTTTGAAAAATCCGCAGGTAAAACACACTGCGTTTTATCTGCGGATTTACAGCGGAATTCCTGCAGATTTTGTGCGGATTCCACCTGAGGATTCCTATTGTGGGGCAGGTGTAAACCGCTGCGGAATCTGCACAAAGAATTGACATGCTGTGGAAAATACAACGCAGTGTTTCCGCGCTGTATTTTCCACACCATGGGCACTGCGGATTTCGTTTTCCATACGTTCCGCAGCAAAATCCGCAAAGCCTTAAGGCTCATGTATATGGCATTGTTGTGTGCACACAGACTGTATGGAGGCACGCCATACAGATACACCCCCCTGACTCTTCGCTTGACCACAAGATGAGATGTATCGATGGGAGGTCCTCATACAAAACTGGTGGCAGTTCCTATGTAGGGACCCCTCCATGGTTCTTCAGCTTGGTCCTGACTTCCCAGTAAGTCAGGCTCCTTCTTGTAGCACCCAATGCACAAAAGACCAGGAATCGGCACCGGGCATTAGATTGGGCGGTGGCACTGTAATTAGTATGCAGCGCCCCAGAGTCCTGGTCGTTGCAGTAATGTCGCTCTGCCACTAAGGGGAGTGATGTTACGTCTGATTGCACTAAAGGAGTTCACCTGACCAGGTAACACACACTACACTTCACACTCCGGCCACCAGGGGGGGTGGTTCTATCTAGTAGGCCACTCTTCACACTCTGGTAAAACTGGGGGTTGGACAGGAAGACAGTGAGAAGTAACTGGGAAGAGCTAGAGAGAGGACCTGTCAGGGATGGGATCCTGACAGATTCCTAATAAAGGACAAGAAGTAAGAAACGGGAATACAGCAAAGAGGCGATAGGACCAGAAGGAGTCGTGCTGTAAGATCGAGGCAACATCCTTCTGAGGCGCAAACAGTCGGTGGCCGGAACGCCGAGCAAGTAAGAGACTCTAAGGCCGGCGTCACACTCGGCGTAAGACAATACGGTCCGTATTTTACGGCCGTAATATGGCCGTAATACAGAGAAATGTTCCCAAAATAGTGATCCGTAGGCAGGGTGTGTCAGCGTATTTTGCGCATGGCATCCTCCGTATGTAATCCGTATGGCATCCGTACTGCGAGATTTTCTCGCAGGCTTGCAAAACCGACATCTAATGGATTTATGTGCTCAAATGTTCGGGAAAACATATATACAGTATATATATATATATATATATATATATATATATATATATATATATATATATATATATATATGTCATTGAGACACATATATATATATATATATATAGTCTGTATTTATATTTACTACAGCGCGATATCTGTGAAAAGCCGGTAATTCAATTGCCGGCTTCTCATTTCTCCTTCCCAAACCCGACAGGATATGAGACATGGTTTACATACAGTAAACCATCTCATATCCCCTTTTTTTTTGCATATTCCACACTACTAATGTTAGTAGTGTGTATGTGCAAAATTTCAGCGCTGTAGCTGCTAACATAAAGGGTTAAATGGCGGAAAAAATTGGCGTGGGCTCCCGCGCAATTTTCTCCGCCAGAGTGGTAAAGTCAGTGACTGAGGGCAGATATTAATAGCCAGGAGAGGGTCCATGGTTATTGGCCCCCCCGTGGCTAAAAACATCTGCCCCCAGCCACCCCAGAAAAGGCACATCTGGAAGATGCGCCTATTCTGGCACTTGGCTACTCTCTTCCCACTCCCGTGTAGCTGTGGGATATGGGGTAATGAAGGGTTAATGCCACCTTGCTATTTTAAGGTGACATTAAGCCAGATTAATAATGGAGAGGCGTCAATGATGACACCTATCCATTATTAATCCAATTGTCTGAAAGGGTTAATAAAACACACACACATTATTAAAAAGTATTTTAATGAAATAAACACACAGGTTGTTTTAATATTTTATTGCTCTCTCAATCCATTTGCAAACCCTCGCTTGGCAAAATAATAAACGCACAAGATACATACCCTCAGATGAACCGTCACGTCCCACGAGGTAATCCATCTGAAGGGGTTAATTATTTTACAGCCATGAGCTGTGCTAATGCACTCGCTCGTGGTTGTAATCCCCGGGGAATGAAGGAAATGTAGGTCATTGACCTACATTTCCTTCAGTCGCGGTGATGCGCCCCCTGGTGGATGTCCTCATATGACCTGGAGCATGGGAAAAAGTTCCCAGGCTGCAGTTCATGAGAACATCCAGCAGGGGCGCATCACCGTGACTGAAGGAAATGTAGGTCAATAACCTACATTTCCTTCATTCGCCGGGGAATTACAAGCACGAGCACAGCTGCATTTGCAGGGCTCCTGCTTGTAAATTATTTTAACCCCTTCAGATGGATTACCTCGTGGGACGTGACGGGTCAGCAGAAGGTATGTATATTGTGGGTTTATTGTTTAGCCAAGCGAGGGTCTGCAAATGGATTGAGAGAGCAATAAAATATTAAAACAACCGCTGTGTTTATTTCATTAAAATACTTTTAAATCATGTGTGTGTGTGTGTTTTTTAACCCTTTCAAACAATTGGATTAATAATGGATAGGTGTCATAATTGACGCCTCTCCATTATTAATCTGGCTTAATGTCACCTTACAATAGCATGGTGACATTAACCCTTCATTACCCCATATCCCACCGCTACACGGGAGTGGGAAGAGAGTGGCCAAGTGCCAGAATAGGCGCATCTTCCAGATGTGCCTTTTCTGGGGTGGCTGGGGGCAGATGTTTGTAGCCAGGGGGGCCAATAACCATGGACCCTCTCCTGGCTATTAATATCTGCCGTCAGTCACTGGCTTTACCACTCTGGCGGAGAAAATTGCGTGGGAGCCCACGCCAATTTTTTTCCGCCATTTAACCCTTTATTTTAGCAGCTACAGCGCTGAAATTTTGCACATACACACTACTAACATTAGTAGTGTGGAATATGCAAAAAAAAGGGGATATGAGATGGTTTACTGTATGTAAACCATGTCTCATATCCTGTCGGGTTTGGGAAGGAGAAATGAAAAGCCGGCAATTGAATTACCGACTTTTCACTAACACCGCTGCTTATTTCTCGCAAGTCACACTGCTGGTCCGTGTGGAATCCGTATTTTTCTCGCCCCCATAGACTTTCATTGGCGATTTTTTTGCGCAATACGCTGACAAACGCAGCATGCTGCGATTTTGTACGGCCGTAGAAAGCCGTATATTACGGATCCGTAATATACGGCTGATAGGACGAGACCCATTGAGAAGCATTGTGCCGTATGTAATGCGAGTTTTACGCACGTAGTTTCTGCGCTCTTATGTCCGTAAAACTCGCATGTGTGACGGCGGCCTAAGCATTACTTCAAACCACGGCAGGACAGCCAATTACAGGTTGGCTGTCTCACTTAACCCCTTCATGACCTTGGGATTTTTCGTTTTTCCGTGTTCGTTTTTCACTCCCCTCCTTCCCAGAGCCATAACTTTTTTATTTTTCCGTCAATTTGACCATGTGAGGACTTATCT
The DNA here is from genome assembly GCF_051348905.1 of Ranitomeya variabilis. Lineage (NCBI taxonomy): Eukaryota > Metazoa > Chordata > Amphibia > Anura > Dendrobatidae > Ranitomeya > Ranitomeya variabilis. The sequence continues at coordinate 45,010,396 of NC_135237.1, read as the reverse complement.
TTTGCGGGACGAGTTGTAGTTTTGAACGACATCATTGGTTTTACCATGTCGTGCACTAGAAAACGGGAAAAAAATTCTAAGTGCGGTGAAATTGCAAAAAAAGTGCAATCCCACACTTGTTTTTTGCTTGGCTTTTTTGCTAGGTTCACTAAATGCTAAAACTGACCTGCCACTATGATTCTCCAGGTCAGTACGAGTTCATAGACACCTAACATGACTAGGTTATTTTTTACCTAAGTGGTGAAAAAAAATTCCAAACTTTGCTAAAAAAACAAAAAATTGCGCCATTTTCCGATACTCGTAGCGTCTCCATTTTTCATGATCTGGGGTCGGTTGAGGGCTTATTTTTTGCGTGCCGAGCTGGCGTTTTTAATAATACCATTTCGGTGCAGATACGTTCTTTTGATCGCCCGTTATTGCATTTTAATGCAATGTCGCGGCGACCAAAAAAACGTAATTCTGGCGTTTCGATTTTTTTCTCATTACGCCATTTAGCGATCAGGTTAATGCTTTTTTTTATTGATAGATCGGGCGATTCTGAACTCGGTGATACCAAATATGTGTAGGTTTGATTTTTTTTTTATTGATTTATTTTGATTGGGGCGAAAGGGGGGTGATTTAAACTTTTATATTTTTTTTATTTTTTTCACATTTTTTTTACTTTTTTTTTTCACTTTTGCCATGCTTCAATAGCCTCCATGGGAGGCTAGAAGCAGGCACAGCACGATCGCCTCTGCTACATAACAGCGATCATCAGATCGCTGCTATGCAGCAGAAATGCAGGTGTGCTGTGAGCGCCGACCACAGGGTGGCGCTCACAGCTGCCGGAGATCAGTAACCATAGAGGTCTCAAGGACCTCTATGGTTACCATTTAGAAGCATCGCCGACTTCCGATCATGTGACGGGGGTCGGCGATGCCGTCATTTCCGGCCGCCCGGCCGGATGCGGTAGTTAAATGCCGCTGTCTGCGTTTGACAGCGGCATTTAACTAGTTAATAGGCGCGGGCAGATCGCGATTCCACCCGTTGCTATTGCGGGCACATGTCAGCTGTTCAAAACAGCTGACATGTCCCGGCTTTGATGCGGGCTCACTGCGGAGCCCTGCATCAAAGCAGGGGAGCTGACCTTGGACGTACTATCCCGTCCGAGGTCAGTAAGGGGTTAAACACCTAAGCAGACAACGGAGGCAGCTGTGGGAGAGGGGCGACTCTAGGGTCCCGGAAGAACTCCAGGCCTACCCCGTCATACGGGTGCGTCCTAGCCATATCATCTGGGGGACGGAGAGAACGAACATCAGAGACAGACACAGCAGTTGTGAGGACTATCCCGGGGTGCTCAGCAGGGAAGGACTACAACACACAGCGCTAGAAGGTAGACACTGATTCCCACCTGTTAAGGGAACTCCGGATGTGCCGTTGGACCGGCCGGTCTCAGACAGCCCTGTTAGCAGTGCTCTGGATTGAGTACCTCGAGACCTTCAGTAAAGAGGTAAAGAGACTGCAACTCTGTGTCCTCGTTATTCATCGCACCCTGCACCGCACATCATTATCTCTCTCAACTTTCATTGGACGCCCCTCAGCAGGGTCACGGACCGGGTCTAGCCACTGTGACAATCCCAGAACTGAGACAGAGAGGCCGGGTACCCCTCGGCCCTGCGGCAGTGGGGGCGCTCCAAATACATGCAAAGAACCAATGCCTGCTTAATAGTGATGAGCAAACGTACTCAGATAAGGTGTTATCTTAGCATGCTCGAGTGCTAATAGAGAGCCTTCAGCGTGCTGGAATACTATGTTCGAGTCCCCGCGGTTGCATGTCTCTCGGCTGTTCAACAGCTGCAACACATGCGAGGATTGCATGGTTTGTTAGACAAACATGTGTTGCGTCTGTCGAACAGCCAAGAGCCATGCAGCCACGGTGACCCGAACATAGCATGCAGAAGACAGTCTATTGGCACACAAGCATGCTGAGATAACACCTTATCCAAGAACGTATGCTCATTAGTGATGAGCGAGTATTTGTTAGTGCTGGGAGATTTAGTTTTCATCACCTCAGCTGAATGATTTACAGCTACTAGACAGCTTGCTTACATGTGAGGATTCCCTAGCAACCAGGCAACCCCCACATGTACTCAGGCTGGCTAATAGCTGTAAATCATTCAGCTGAGGCGATGAAAACTAAATCTCCGAGCACTAACAAATACTCAGAGGACCCCTGAGCGTGCTCAGGAAAACCCAAAGAATGAGTATATTCGCTCATCACTATTGCTTATCACTATTGCTTAACAAAACTGAAAAAATGAAGGCTTTCACTGCCTTTCTAGCTCAACTGACTTGTCATTTGTCATGAATATGTAATTTTTTTGCCTAGTGTAAACGCTGTTCTCCTTAATCTGGCGTTGTTCTTTTTTTGTCCCTGCACCTCTCCATTCCTAAGATATGGCCCCTCTTTCCTGCTGCTGCTTGAATCTCGGCGTTTTGGCTGCAGCAGTGACATCACGTCGATAGCGGGCATCAACACTGCAGCCAATCACTGAGCTCAGCAGCAGCGCCGCCAGTTCTGTTTATTATTTTAGGTATTTTACAGCATTTCCTAAAGGTGGAAAAACCCTTATAATGATTTCCATGTGGCTGTGTGCCTCTTCGGGCATCCATCAGCCCCTCTGCTGATGTGGTACCGTGCAAGCTGGAGACTTCTAATGACAGCTTGTCATCGCCATCTTCGTTAAACCATGAAACTCAGCCACAGACGACTGTATTTTTGGTCTGAGTGTAATCCGACAAAACATCGGCTCACACTCAGACCGATGTTATGCTATGGGCTCTGCACATGTCCGATTTATTGTGTGATTAGCATAATTGGACCAATTTTATTGGATGAGAGAAAATACGGTTGTGTGACCCTAGCTTAGGGAATCGAGTTGATTATGCTAATCACACTCATCACACTGATCAGAGTGTCAGCATAGTGCGATTCAATTTTCTGGGATGTGGAGAAGATGGAGAAAAAAAATCTCCATTTTCTCAATTCTGTCAGGCCGTGAAAATCAGACTGCACTCAGATGTCATCCAAGTGCAGACATATTTTTACCATGGTCTCATTGACTAATCAGATGCAAATCGTGCATGCTGCAATTTTTTTCTCAGACCGGCTCTGCCTGAAGGAATAATTGAACATGTTCACGGCCCCATAAAATAACATTGGTCTGGGTGCGATCTGATATTTTGTCGGATCGCACTTGGACGGATAGTATGGTCGTCTGCACCGGCCCTTATACTGTAGAAGTTATATTCTCACTATATCCTGCAATACTGGGCTATTGCAGTATACAGAATGAGCAATCAAACATCTGCAGGTTCAATAAGACTTAAAAAGTATAAAAAAAACCCCTTTAAAATATTAAAATAATAAATAAATAAGAATTTAGAAAGCTTGAATCCTTCCCTTTCCCCCAACCGAAAATAAAGAAATAAAAGTTACAGAATAAATATGGATTTGCTGTGTCCATTCATAACCAATTTATGAAAGTATTAACTTAATTAACCAGTACATACAAAAAAATCTAAACACCAGAATTGTTGTTTTTCAGGCACGTTTCCTCTTCAAAAAATACAATAAAAAAAAAATGATCAAAAAGTCATTTGTAGCCCAAAATGGTACAGACAAAAGCTAGAGCCCAGGGTGTAAAAACTAAAAAAAAAAAAAAAAGTGCTCAGAAGTTTGCAAATAAGGATCGAAAACGTTGTCATGACGACGCACAGCTGATTTATACCTAGTGGCTACATACAGTGGATGCAGTTACAGGCTACATTCATCAGTGCACACGCAGGTTACATAGACATCTCACATCCTCCATTCCAGACCCATCCATCCACTTTATAAAGGGCATTTCAATCAATATATGAGACATTCCCGCCTCCCGTGCCAGGTCCGGTGCCTCCCGGTGTTACCTGCTGCGCGGTGGCCTCTGTCAGCTATGTGTACGGTTGCTAGGAGACGTCCGGGGCACGCGCATGCACGCAGCACAAGGGAGCGCGCACAGCGGAGAACGCCTGTCACAGCGGCTCTCTGTCTCCCCCTAGGTGGTACTGCACACTGTATAGAAATAGTGCAGTGATCGGTGTCACGTGATACCGTGATATTGCTGGTTGTTATACTATAATAATGCCTCACTACGTGACATTATGTCATGCCATAAAAATTCCTTTTAATACATGGCAAAACAAAGCAAAATTATATATATATATATATGTATATATATATATATATATATATATATAAAATATATATATATATATATATACAAATAAATATATATTATTATTATTACTACTATTATTATTATTATTTATAATATATATATATATATTTACACATACACATTGAGAGTAGGTAAAATCGTCAGTTTTTCATCCATATTCATTCTCACTGCATCCATCCTGCAAGTTGTAGTTCTGAATGACACATTTTGGGACACATATGATATTTTGATTGCTTTCCATTGCAATTGTGGGCGAGGTTCGGTGATGGAGAAAATGACAATTCTTACGTCTTTATTTTTATTTTTTTACTTTACTTGATGGGCTAAATAATGTTATATTTTGTTATATAGTTTGGGGCATCTACGGATGAGATAATACCAACTATGTTTTTAGTTTTTTTTTAAATTTAATTTCTATATTTTTCCAATCGGAAAAAGGGGGTTGCCTCAAACTTTTATATATTTTTTTTAATTACTTTTAAAACATTTATTTTATTTTCCCTTTATATTTTAGTCTTCATAGAGGAACCTGTGATCTTGTAGTATAAAGTGAAAATGACGATCTTGTATGAAGCCCGTCCTGTGGCTATAGGGCACCAAGATGGCAGCATCGATTTAATCAGAAATTCCTGGACAGTTCATACAAATAGGGCACATTTTTTGCAATTTCCGTAAAGGAAATTGCAGGTGCTGGTGTTTTTTTTTTTTTTCTAAGCTGAATAAAACCTATACCCATACTTGTGAATGGAGAAAAACCTGGGCCAAAAACGCATGTAACAAATGCATTAAAAAGCGCATATTTTCGGCAGCGTTTTTCCTGCCAAGAGATGCAGAAATTTCTGCACCATATACTTAACGTGTGCACGTACCCTTGCAGCAGGGCTGTGGAGTCGGAGTCGTGGAGTCGGAGTCATGGAAATTGAGGAGTCGGAGTCGGAGGTTTGGCTCGGAGTCAGAGCCCATTTTTGTGGAGTTGGAGTCTTGGAAATTGAGGAGTCGGAGGTTTGGCCTTGGCAGGGCTGTGGAATCGGTGTCAGAGTCAGAGTCCATTTTCGTGGAGTCAGAGTCGTAGTCGGTGTCATGGAAATTGAGGAGTCGGAGTTGGAGGTTTGGCTTACCGACTCCTCAGCCCTGCCTTGTAAAAATTCCCACATAAATTCATTCTATACATAATCTGTGCAATGATGTTCAAAGGTGGACATATGCCATAAGTAAAACCCCTTAAGAGGAGCCTATTCTTCTCACACAAAGTGCAAAGCAATGGGTCCAATCTGCCTAAGAATCATTTTCCCGGGAGATTTCTAGCTGGATGATTATCCGGTAATTCTCCTCCAGTCTCCCCGCAGCCGGTGAGCAGTGGGAGCAGTCAGCGGAGTGCCAGATGCCTGAAATAAGACACTCTTTCCAAATTCAGGCCTTTGTCTGTTTTGGACCTTAATCTAGTAGACAGCTGCCAAAGGTAAGTGTAATACGATTTATTGTAAAAGTCAGCATCTCGAAATATTGGAACATCTGCTAACGTCTATTTAGGTCAGAACTGTAAGGTTGATTCGCCAAATCTTTGCTCGTATCGTGCTCCCCGGAGACGTCTTCGACAAGTGCATTCTTATTTTTGTCATCCGGCGTGATATGGGCAGCGTGTACGCGATCAGCGTCCGATCGATCCATTTTTTCCGCACAGGCTGGAAGTTTTGTAATCTCTCCGATTGTGATCACCCACATTAAAACAGAAACTATCACATTAGACAAATTGCTTCTGAGGCTTAAAGCAAAGGCTTTGTCACTATTACTGAAACTGAATTCTAAATTGCAGACCGAGACGGCATAATTTACTTGCCGTTAATATATACTTTTTTTTTTAATTCTACATTCGTCATGTAACACAATTCTGTTTAATTGAAATACAATTTATATGACAAGAGGATTAAAAAGGTTTCACTGGAAATAGTTTCAGAATTGTGTCACAACTGTCCGTCTCTATTAGATTTTTTTTGCTACTGATTTATCAAGCAGAGTGGTAGAAGATTTCAGTGTTAGAACAAGATCTTTTGGAGCCCAAAGCAGAGGTTTACATGATGTACCCATTCCTCCGTTCCCTGATCACTGTCAATCACTCCTACCCAGTAGCGTAGAGTAGGAGTGTAGAGGTGGTGGTCACCCCGGGCCCTGCGCTCGGAGAGGGCCCACCCGGAGCTACGCTACTGTTACAGTAACTGTATCAGTGTGCGCAGTGCCCCCATACAGTTATGTTCTGTGGCAGAGCAGGGAGATTCAGGGAGTGCCACCCGGCTGCCATGGGGCCCTTGAGCAGTAAGGAGGAAGCTGGTGCCAGTACAGTAGACCGCATTGATGAGAGTGGGAGCGACCACCTCCCTCTCTCATCATCCCCCTCTCAGAGTCTGACGCCACTGACGCAGACACTGACAGGGGACCGTGATTACGTAACTACTCGGTGCCCTTTATCTGGAGATGTATGGGCACTCGGAGCAGCAGAGGAACCAGCAGGAGAGTTGAGTATTGTGTTTATTTTTTATGGGGGTGCATTATATCATATAGAGTCTGTCTATGGAAAATGCATTATACTATATAGAGTCTGCCTATGGGGGTGCATTATACTACATAGAGTCTGCCTCTGGGGGTGCATTATACCATATAGAGTCTGCCTATGGGGGTGCATTACATTATATAGAGTATGCCTCTGGGGGTGCATTATACTATATAGAGTCTGCCTATGGGGTGCATTATACCATATAAAGTCTGCCTATGGGGGTGCATTATACTATATAGAGTCTGCCTCTGGGGGTGAATTATACCATATAGAGTCTGCCTATGGGGGTGCATTACATTATATAGAGTATGCCTCTGGGAGTGCATTATACAATATAGAGTCTGCCTATGCGGGGTGCATTATACTATATAGAATCTGCCTATGGGGGTGCATTATACTATATAGAGTCTGCCTCTGGGGGTGCATTATACAATATAGAGTCTGCCTATGGGGGTGCATTACATTATATAGAGTATGCCTCTGGGGGTGCATTATACTATATAGAGTCTGCCTATGGGGTGCATTATACCATATAGAGTCTGCCTATGGGGGTGCATTATACTATATAGAGTCTGCCTCTGGGGGTGAATTATACCATATAGAGTCTGCCTATGGGGGGCATTACATTATATAGAGTATGCCTCTGGGAGTGCATTATACAATATAGAGTCTGCCTATGCGGGGTGCATTATACTATATAGAATCTGCCTATGGGGGTGCATTATACTATATAGAGTCTGCCTATGGGGGTGCATTATATTATATAGAGTATGCCTCTGGGGGTGCATTATACTATATAGAGTCTGCCTATGGGGTGCATTATACCATATAGAGTCTGCCTATGGGGGTGCATTATACTATATAGAGTCTGCCTCTGGGGGTGTTATACCATATAGAGTCTGCCTATGGGGGTGCATTACATTATATAGAGTATGCCTCTGGGAGTGCATTATACAATATAGAGTCTGCCTATGCGGGGTGCATTATACTATATAAAATCTGCCTTTTGGGGTGCATTATACAATATTGAGTCTGCCTATGGGGAGTTCATTATACTATATAGAGTATAACTATGGGGCGTGCATAATACTATAGAGTCTGCCTATGGGGGTGCTTTATACTATATAGAGTCTGCCTACGGGGAGTTCATTATACTATATAGAATCTGCCTATGGGGGTGCACTAAACAATATAGTCTGCGTATGGGGAGTTCATTATACTATATAGTCTGTCTATCGGGGGTGCATTATACTATATAGAGTCTGACTATGGGGGGTGCATTATACTATAGAGTTTGCCTATGGGGGTACTTTACATTATATAGAGTCTGGCTATGGGGTTTGCCTTATACTATATAGAATCTGTCTATGGGGGTGCTTTATACTATATAGAGTCTGCCTATAGGGAGTGCATTATACCATATAGAATCTGCCTATGGGGTTGCATTATGCCATATAGAGTTTGCCTATGGGGTGCATTGTAGTATAGAGTCTGCCTATGGGGGTGCATTATACTATATAGAGTCTGCCTATGGGGGTTGCTTTTCATTATAGAGTCTGCCTATGGGGGTGCATTATACTATATAGTATCTGCCTAGGGGGGTGCATTATACTATAGAGTTTGCCTATGGGAGTGCAAATACTATATAGAGTCTGCCTATGGGGGTGCTTTATATTATATAGAGTCTGCCTCTGGGGTTGCATTGTGCCATATAGAGTTTGCCTATGGGGTGCATTATACTATATAAAATCTTTCTATCGGGGTGCTTTATACCATATAGAGTCTGCCTATGGGGAGTGCATTATACTATATAGAGTCTGCCTATGTGGATGCATTATACTATAGAGTCTGCCTATGGGGGGTGCATTATACTGTATAGAGTCTACCTATGGGGTGCATTATACCATATAGAGCCTGCTTATGGGGGTGCATTATACTATATAGAGTCTGGCTATGGGGGATGCATTATACTATATAGTGTGCCTATGGGGTGCATTATACTATAGAGTCTGTATATGGGGTGCACTATACTATATAGAGTCTGCCTATGGGGGGTGCATTATACAATATAGAGTCTCCCTATGGGGGTGCATTATACAATATAGTCTGCCTATGGGGGTGCATTATGATATAAAGAGTCTGCCTATGGGGGGTGCATTATACTATATATTGTAGAGTCTGCCTATAGGGGTGCATTGTACCATATAGAGTCACCCTATGGGGGTGCATTATACAATATAGTCTGCCTATGGGGGTGCATTATGATATAAAGAGTCTGCCTATGGGGGGTGCATTATACTATATAGAGTCTGCCTATGGGGGGTGCATTATACTATATAAAGTCTGCCTATGGGGGGTGCATTATACTACATAGAGTCTCCCTATGGGGGGTGTATTATACCATATAAAGTCTCCCAATGTGGGGTGCATTATACTATATATTGTAGAGTCTGCCTATAGGGGTGCATTGTACCATCTAGAGTCTCCCTATGGGGGTTGTATTATACAATATAGAGTCTGCCTATGGGGATTGCATTATGCTATATAGAGTCTGCCTATGGGAGGATCATTATACAATATAGAGTCTGCCTATGGGGTTGCATTATACTATATAGAGTCTGCCTATGGGGAGTGCATTATACTATAGAGGCCTATGAGAAGTGCATTATATTATATGAAGGCCTATGGGGAGCACATTATATTATATTGAGGCCTATGGGGAGTACATTATACTATATTGAGGACTATCTGGTGCATTATACTATATGGAGGCTATCTAGGGGGCCATCATACAGTGTGGAGATTATGGTAAGGGGGTCATCATACAGTGTTGGAGCCTTTATACAGTTTTGAAGCTACTAGCGGTCAGTATACTGTGTGGGTGGTACTATAAAGTGAGGGGACATTATACTGTGTATAAGAGAGCATCATACTGTGTATAGGGGAACTGTACAGGGGGGAGACTTGGGACATTATTAAGTGTAAAGTGGGCACTTATTGTTAGGCTGGGTTCACATTGCGTTAATAGCAGCCCGTTCAGCACATACGCTAATGGGCTGCTGTTAACGCAAGTGCCGACGTTCCATCGCGCCAGCAGTGACGGACCCGGAAACGCTGCAGCCCGAACCTCAGGTCCGTCACTCAATGACGGCACATTGCTATCGCACGCCCATTGTGGGCATGCGCTAGCGATGCGCCCGACATTGCATTCAATGGCGGCGTTAACAGACTACGTTACACCGCGTTATGCCGCGGTGTAACATAGTCCGTTTAACGGAGTCACTGAACGCAGTGTGAACCCAGCCTTATAGGGGCACATGGCAGGGCTCAGAAAGGAAGGAGCAAAGTTTGACTTTTTGAAAAACAGCTGGAATCGACAGCAGATGCCTTTTCGCGTTTGGAGAGCCCCTGATGTGCCTAAACAGTGGAAACTCATCCCAAGTTACCCCATTTGGAAAACTACACCCCACAAGAATTTTATCCAGTGGTATAGTGAGCGTTTTGAAACCACAGGTACTACACAGAATTTGATAACATTAGGTCGTCATATTGAAAATTTTCATTTTTTTCACGAAAATGTTGTTATAGCCCCTTATTTGTAATTTTCACAATAGATGATAAAGAGAAAACGAACCCCATAATTTGTTTCGCAATTTGTCCCTAATGCAACTATACGTGGTCAAAAACTTCTTCTTGGGCACATGGCAGGGCTATGAAAGGAAAGAGTGCTATTTGCCTGGGATAGATTGTGAATGCTATGTCACATTTTACATTATTTGCGTCGTTCATCGTGAGATAAAAGTGATACGATTACGATTACGATGTCGGTACGATTACAGCGATGCCAGATTAAGTTTTGTTTTTATGCTTTGCTATTTTTACACACTAAACACAATATTTTAGCAAAATGAATTTGTTTTTGCATCATCATATTCTGAGCGCCGTAACTTTTTTTTTTATTCTTTTGCCGAATGAGCCATATTTTTTTGGTTTGGCATTTTCATTTATACCGTTTCTTTTTACATATGATTTTTTGATTGCCTTTAATTCACTTTTTTGTGAGTCAGTATGATGAAAAAGCGACATTGATTTTTGTTTTATCAGTAAATAGATTCTTGTCATCTGTGTGCTCTTTTTTGGTGTTGTTTTGACTTTTTTACATGTTCTATTTGATTTTTCTTTCACATTTTTACTGTGGGACATGTATAATTTTAACTTTGTTCCCTTGTCTCATACACTGCTGTACAGCAGTGTATTTCACTGTCAGTGTCTCACTGACTCTGCCTGTGATAGCAAGCTTATTGCTGGCTCCCACAAGCTACTGCTCCCTGGGGTCATCACATGACCTCAGGGTACCATGGTAACCATCGGGACCCGCGATTCTCATCTCCTGGATCTGATGGTTACTAAGGCGGACTTGTGACCCCCTTGTAACAACTTAAATTCTACTGTCGCGATTGACAGCGGTATTTAAAGGGTTAATTGGCCCCGATCGGTCGCAAAACCTGTGGGGTCCGATACTGCAGGGTGTAAGGTGTCATGTACAGCTGACACCTGTGGGTATCGCTGCTGTCAGGTGGCGCTATTCCCTTATTCCCGTTAAAACGTCGATGAGAGAATAAGTACCTTTAATGACCGCTGTTTTAATGCGTATCGGCGGTCGTTAAGGGGTTAATCATAGAAACAAACTCATATACAGGCACAGTGTAAACCAGTGCAGGCTATGGCTATGTGCAGACATAGTCTTTTTGCTATGTTTTTGGAGCAGAAACTCAAAAGTTGGAGGATGATTTGGAGAGTTTCTGCTCCAAAACAACCCTGAGGACATACTGTAGCCCTGCAAACCAGAGGCATAGTTAGGGGTTCAGCTCTTTGGGGGGGGGAGAAATATCTGAGTGAGCCCCCGACAAGGTAACTTATAACTATGGTGTGACACCCTTAGGCCGGCGTCACACTAGAGAGAAATACAAATGAGGGAGAGGCGCAAAAACAACGCATTGCACACGGACCAATGTTTCTCTATGGGGCAGCTCCCATCAGCCGTATATTTCTCGGCCGTATTTTACGGGCTGAGAAAATCGCAGCATTCTGCGATTGTCAGCATATTGCGCAAAAAATCAGCCAATGAAAGTCTATGGGGGCGAGAAAAATACGGATTACACACGGACCACACGTGTGACTTGCGAGAAATACGCAGCGGTGTTCTACAGAAAAGCCGGTAATTCAGTGCAGTGTACAGTAAAATCACACTGACAGGTTAGAATAGATAAAATAAATGTCTACGCATAGTATAGGTATACATATATAGATATATATCATTGACACACACACATATATATATATATATTTATATTTAATACAGAGCTAGATAGCATAAAAGCCAGTAATTCAATTGTTGGCTTTTGCTATCTCCTTACCAAACCCTTACCATTTCATATCCGTTAGATTTTTACATATTCCTCACTAATAATGTTAGTAGTTTGTGTGTGCAAAATTTTGGAGCTCTAGGTGTTAAAATAAAGGGTTAAATCATGGAAAAAAGCTAGCGTGGACTCCCGCGCTAATTTTATCCGCAAGAGTGGGAAAGCCAGTGACTGAAGGCAGATATTAATAGCCTAGAGAGGGACCATGGTTATTGCCCCCCCTGGCTAAAAACACCTGCCCCCAGCCACCCCAGAAAAGACACATCTGTAAGATGAGTCTATTCTGGCACTTAGCCTCTCTCTTCCCACTCCCCTGTATGCTGTGAGATATGAGGTAATAAGGGGTTAATGTCACCTTGCTATTGTAAGGTGACATTAAGCCTGGTTAATAATGGAGAGGTGTCAATGAGCCACCTATCCATTATTAATCCAATATTAGTAAAGGGTTAAAAATATTTACACACATTAAGAATAAAGTATTTTAATGAAATAAATAAACACATGGGGTTTTATTATCTTTATTGCACGCTCAATCCAACTGACGACCCTCGTTCTCCTGTAAAAGAAGGAAAATAAAAAAGCAACAATATCCCATATCTCTCCACCGTACAGTCATGTCCCACAATGTAAATCCATCTGAAGGGGTTAAATACAGTTACAAACAGGAGCCTCCTAATGCAGCCGCTCCTGGCTGTAAAAGACTGGGGAACAGGGGCGTAACAACAGTCCTGCGGGCCCCGGTGCGAACTTTTGAATGGGCCCCCCCCCCCCCCCAAAAAAAAAAAATGATATACAGACACACGCATACAATGTTAAACTAAGAAGTAAATATCTATTGCAAAAAAAACATTTCCGAAAGATAAGAAAAAAGTGTTGTAAACAACAGCTTACCCTCAAAAGATGAACTTTCATGTTGCATCCCCTAAAAAGAAAAGATTGTAAGGAAAATTAGCTGACAGTCTAATACATTACCTGGAAATTAAGTTTACATGTTAAGAATTTTTACCTACAGAAATTGGTTTTTCAGTCAGTGCTGGTCATGCTTCTTAACCAAAGCGGAACAACATAAAAACGGTTTCAAAGAATCAACTCGAACAAATGCTTAAAACGGCAAACTGTGTTCAAACAGGAACGTAATAAAACGCAATATGAATATTCTTGTCACTGTAGAAAAGGAAATGGGAACATTTATTAATTTAAATGCTTTTTGCAATTGTTGATTGCCTGCCTTCTTTGTATGATGCTTTTGTGGTACCATTCTCAAATGGTAAAGGTATTTTTTTTTTGATTAACAAGCTTAAATGCTTTATTAAATAGATTGATGCTTGCTGAAATGCCAGCCCTCCTGCATCACACTGTATGGGACAAAGCATTCAATGTGTCTGTGGGGTGATGGCTGTTCCTGCCTCTGTTTTTAACTACACTTTGCATATTCTTTGAATTTTCAATGAACAGCTATTTAGTAGTTTTCTGCAGGTTTGCAGAAAGAGTAAGAGGACATGGTGGATATAAACTGTTATAAAAGTTAAACAATCTGAAAATGAAATTTGAAAAATAAATCCAGGTGTTAAACCCTAAATATAGACACAAAGAAAGTTCAAACAGAGCAATTGTATATACCACGCAATAACTGCAGCCATTACATTTAAAAGAATTGCAGATACACAAAACCAATGTATGTGGTGGGGGGGGGGGGAATGCATCCCATGGCTCCCCAATACAGTTTCACAGGGCGGTTTGAGCACTTGTAGGGGGGATTGCAGGGCACCCCCCCCCCCAGCTAAACGATAATGGCACCGGCTCCTGCCGCCCGGACATACCTGGGCCGTGGGCCCGGCGATCGGCATCGCCAGGCAGCCCGGGACCTGGGAAGAGCATGGCGCACCCACATGTCGCACCCCCCACATGTCCTGTTGCTGCACGTACCTTCACCGCTCGAAGTCCCCCAGGCAGCGCGCGCGCGCCTGGCAGCCCCGCGAAAAGGAGGAGGAGGAGCCGAGGAACGTGACGCCGCACGGCCTGCCCCCACAGTGACCGGCCGCTCAGCCTGCAATTCATCCTGGCGGCGGCCCGGTAAGCTGCGCCCACGGCGGACTACCGAGGTCGCAGAGGTCGCGGCGGCACCGGGCCCTCTTTTGGGCCCGGGCCCTGGTGCAGCCGCGACCTCTGCGACCCCGGTAGTTCCGCCCCTGCTGGGGAATGAATGAAATGAAGGTAACGGAGCTTCGGGGACTTGCAGTGCTGTCACCGAAGCTGCGCTCCCTGGTGGCATAAACTCATTTGAACTGTAGCGTGAGAAAATATTCAGAAAAATTCCCACGCTACAGTTCAAATGAGTTTTTTGCCGCCATGCATAACGCCTTTTTGTATGACCAAACAACTCAATCTTGGTTTCATCAGTCCACAGGTCCTTCTTCCAAAAAGAAATTGGCTTCTCCAAATGTGCTTTAGCATACCTCAGCCGACTCTGTTTGTGGCATGCTTGCAGAAACGGCTTCTTTCGCATCACTCTCCCATACAGCTTCTCCTTGTGCAAAGTGCGTTGTATAGTTGACCGATGCACAGTGACACCATCTGCAGCAAGTTGATGCTGCAGATCTCTGGAGGTGGTCTGAGGATTGTCCTTGACTGATCTCACCATTCTTCTTCTCTGCCTTTCTGATGTTTTTCTTGGCCTGACACTTCTGGCCTTAACAAGAACTGTACCTGTGTTCTTCCATTTCCTTACTATGTTCCTCACAGTGGAAATTGACAGGTTAAATCTCTGAGACAGCTTTTTGTATCCTTCCCCTGAACAACTATGTTGAATAATCTTTGTTTTCAGATCATTTGACAGTTGTTTTGAGGAGCCCATGATGCCACTCTTCAGAGGAGATTCAAACAGGAGAACAACTTGCAAGTGGCCACTTTAAGTAGCTTTTCTCATGATTGCATTCACCTGGCTGTGAAGTTCAAAGCTCAATGAGGTTACAAAACCAAAAAAAGTGCTTTAGTAAGTCAGTAAAAAGTAGGTAGGAGTATTTAAAACAAGAAAATTATAAGGGTGCCCATACTTATGCACCTGTCAAATTTTGTTTGAATGCAGATTGCACATTTTCTGTTACTACAATAAACCTCATTTCAAGGCAGAAACATTACTGTGTCCAACACTTATTAGATATATGAAACTGAAAAAAAAATAAATATATATATATATATATATATATGTATATATATATATATATACTTTATATATGTTTTCACGAATATTTGAGCCCATGGATCCATTATATGTCCATTTTGCAAGCCGTACGGATGCCACACGGATATTTTTTGGAGAAAAAAATTGCATGCTCGCATTGAATACGGATCACTGTTCAAGAAGTTTTCTGCGTATCTCGGCTGTAAAACACAGACCTTATTTTTATACATTAGGTCTGACCCCGGCCTTATAGTGGGTATAGGGGAGCCTCAGCAGATGACAGCAATGTTACTGAAAATAAACACTGACATTACCGCCATGTGGTGACCATATAATGGTACATACCAGTCCTGCAGAACATATGATTAGAGTATAGTTATAGGTCGTGACTTACCGCTGACGATCCTTCTGATGGAATCGCTCACTTTTTCCATTTCCTTTTCCATCTGGCCCAGACTGACATGACAACTTCTTCAAGCCACAACTCATATGCAGAGATTGCAACAAAGACACATTTGATTTCTAATATTTCCAGCACCGGCCCCATCTATTCCCGACCTGCACAAACCCCTCATCCTGCTGATATCCCAATACTGAGCCGCTGCTGCTGTATGTGTCCCCATTACTGCACCTGCTGTATAGTACAAATACAGTGCTCCTCTTACCGCCCCACATAATAATGCCACCACTGTTCCCCTTACATAGTAATAATGCCGCCTTTGTGCCCTCGATATGGTAAAATTGCCCCCCCCAGAAAATATTAATGCCCTTTGCAAGTGCCCACATTTTGCCCCTAGAAAGTAATAATTCCCCATGTGCATATTTGATGGTCACAATACCCTGAGTGCCCCTATAACAATAATGTATTCGCTTAATTATGTCCCACATTGTATAAGGGCCCAGCATTAGTTGCCACGCTGTATCAATAGCTCCCACGTGACATAAGGGCCCCGGCATTAGCTCCCACGTTATATATAATGGCCCCGACATTAGCTGCCACGCTGTATAAGGACCCCGGCATTAGCTCCCACGTGATATAAGGGCCCCGGCACTAGCTCAACCGCTGTATAATGCCCCTGTATTAGTTACACACTGTAAGAGGGGGTCTCCACAGTAACCCCCACACTGTATGAGGGGCTCCTATAGTTTATGATGCCCCCAAAGGCCCTTCACACGTTTTAAATAAAATGAAAAACCTAATCCATGATCCTGACGAGTCCTCCAGCAAAGCATGGGCTGATCAATGTGTTGTCATCGCATGCACAGGACATCAGAGTCCAGGTACGGTGTGATGACGTCACTGTGCTGAGACTCTGAAGTCTTGCGCTGGTGGCGGACCATCACCTGCTGTCTGTAGATCACAAGCTTAAAGACGGTCTATGAACAGGGAGCGGTAGTGCAGATACTGTCTCACTGCTCTACCGCTGCACATGCCGATACAGCTAACAGCAGCAGTAGCTCCGGGTGGACCCCTCCGAGCGCGGGGCCCGGGGCGACCACACCCTTTGTATCCCCAGTAGCTACACTACTGGCGCAAACACTTGGCCTACTGCATCTCAGATCTCTGCCTTCTGGATTTAGGGCTTAGCTGCTGACAATTCTCATTTGTAGGTTTTTGCAGGACGTGTCTTCTGTGTGTAATTATTCTCAAGTGTCAGGATTATGGGGTTTTACATTTCAATAACTTTTCAAGATTTGGACAAACAAGTATTACATCCTACCCAACAACAATAGTACAAATGTGTGCACAAAGGAGAACAAAAAGTTTTTAATGATTTTCCTCACATTTCCCACCAACACATATTTTGTCCACACAGTTGCAGAATTCTGAGCAATTCCTGATTAAAGAAGATTTTTCGCCTCATCTGACACGTCCGTACCTGCTGCGTTCATCATGAAATAACGATTCTGGGACATCTTCAGTTTACAACTCTGTGTTTTGCCGTTCCTCTGTCATTCCTTTTGGACGTATAAGAACACTGTCCAATCGGTGCTGATTCTGTCAAACTGTACAGAGACGCACCTCTTTGTCAAGGTGGAATGGTAACATCCAGTTGTCAATTTATTCATATATTTCCTGCAAGAATAACAGATGAACGGCACAACACACAGTTGTTTTAAAATATTACTTAGAAGTGTGATTTTAAAGGTAATCCAAGTATTTACTAAAACAGATCTGATTTTGTGCAATTTTCTGTAGATGCTGGATGTTCTGCTTGTGAGGCTCAGATGAACGAGGTCATTTGTTTCTTATAGGCGGCACAATTTTTTATGTGAAATATATTAGAGGTGGACGGCTGATGGATTATTGCACACCTGCACATTCTGTGCACCGTTCATAAATCTTTCTGCTCATTTAGGAGTACACAGCAAATTATGTTCTTGATGGACAAAAAGAAGTAACTGAATATCTTACTCTGAACAGTAGGTGCTCCGGAGCTGCTCTGGGACTTGTTTCACAGATGGAGCTTTCCAAAATGTATGTTTTTGCACAAAAGCATCCACGTAAAACATTGTCAGGATCTAATTATATCAGATTTTACTTTCGATCATTAGTCAGAGGTATAGGCAGGGCCGTATTTAGAGTTTCTGCTGCCCTAGGCACTTTCAGTGCTGCCTCCCCCATTGGTGAGCATGACACTATCCGCAGTGACTTTTGGCAAAAATCGCTGATGTGAAAGTCACCTTTTGCAGCAGATCCAGCAGTTTTTCCGCATCTGCAGCATAACGGATCACTTACGGCAACACTGCGTTTGGCCTCAGTCATTCCCTATAGGATTTGCGGACATTTGCGGCACTTGCTATGATCCGGCAAATGCGGTACCATACCTCCCAACTTTTAAAGGAGGTGTAAAAGGGATAAAGTTTGCGGCACGCTACGCGTGCTGCGGCAAATTTTAGGCCACGCCTCTGACCACACCCATTTCACAACTAGTCACACCCATATCCACGTCCCAACCACACCCATTTAGCACTGCTGATCACACTGTTTCATAAACAGTAATTATAAACAAAAAAAATGGCCACACAGTGCTCCATACTGTATAATGGCCACACATGATGCTCCATACTGTATAATGTCCACACATGATAATCCATACTGTATAACGGCCACACATGATGCTCCATACTGTATAATGGCCCCACATGATGCTCCATACTGTATAATGGCCCCACATGATGCTCCATACTGTATAATGGCCACACATGATGCTCCATACTGTATAATGGCCACACAGTGCTCCATATTGTATAATGGGCACACATGATGCTCAATACTGTAGAATGGCCCCACATGATGCTCAATACTGTAGAATGGCCACACATTATGATCAATACTGTATAATAGCCTGTATGCATGGCTCATCTCCCCCTCCCTGTATGCATGGCTCATCTCCCCCCTCCCTGTATGCATGGCCCATCTCCACCCCCCCTGTATGCATGGCTCATCGGCTCCCCGCTCCCATCTTGCATGGCTCATCTCTCCCCCCTCCCTGTATGCATGGCTCATCAGCTCCCCGCTCCCATCTTGCATGGCTCATCTCTCCCCCCCTCCTGTATGCATGGCTCATTTCTCCCCCCCCTCCTGTATGCATGGCTCATCGGCTCCCCACTCCCATCTTACATGGCTCATCTCTCCCCCCTCCTGTATGCATGGCTCATTGGCTCCCCGCTCCCATCTTGCATAGCTCGGCTCCCCGTCCTCCCTGGCTGGCATACTCACCTTTTCCACACGGCGCCGTGGTACCGCTCATTAAGGTCATGAATATGCATCCGTATTCATCACCTTAATGAGCGGTACCACATGATTACTCACACAGGATGAGCTGCCTGCACTGAGTAGGTGAATATGACATCTTCAAGGAGGCAGGTGGGCGGTCGGGGGGGTGGGAGCATCGGGGGCGGGCGGTCAAGAGGTGACCCCGGACTTGCTCAGTTTCCGCCCCCCGCATCGTCCCACCCTAGGCACGTGCCCTCAAGTGCCTAGTGGCAAATACGACCCTGGGTATAGGTGCTTTCTATCAAATAAATTCTGCATGCAGAACACAGAAGCAGATGCCTATGACAAGGAGCTCTCGCCCACTGTTGAGTACCTTAGATTTAACCCCATAGGCCATGTCATCTACATGGTTAAACCACTGGCGGACACAGATAAAAGAGGGCCCCTATAAAGATCAATATCTGGGCCCTTTGCAGCCCAATAACTCATCATAATGCTCAATTCCACCCACCTACGGTACATTAGATGTGTAAATGGGCCACCTTACTTCTTGGGCGGCACAGGTTGCACCAATGATATGTCTTCCCTTAGGTAAAACTCTCTAGCTGAAGGGTAAAAGGGTTATCCAGGACCTGGAAATGTTCTAAATATTTTTCTAAAACTCTTGTTATGTTTGCATATTTATGATCTTTTATATTAGTGTTCTTTTTCAAATGACTCTTCTTCCACTCGGGGCAATGGTGCATGTCTCCATGCTTGACATTGGACAGCCCTAGGATGCCTTTCATATGCTGTCCATTTTTCATGGACTGTTTGATAGGACCAGCTTGACAAACCGCCATATTTCTTTTTATTCTAGGAAAATCAATAAAACTCTGATCAAACTTTTATGGTAAAAACGGGCACTGATGAAACTCTGATCAAAAACACTGATGAAACATACATTAGTATCACGACTTTGTTGTCCGGTGTACCGGGACCAGGGGATAATTCCCTGTCCCTAACACTAGGGGTGCGCTAGCTCGCCCTGTTCCCTGGATTACTTCTGATGGTGAAGACACCGTGGACATGTACTTTGCCTTAGCTCTGAAATCTGCCATCAGTCTGTACCAATCCTCCATCGATGGAAGAGGGGAGTAGTAGTGTACCGTATTACACCAACCAGACTAACAAGGTAATACAAACAGGGATAAAGGAAAATACTAGTCTTACAAATATGCTCGCACATACAACAGAGGTATACACCGGGGAATGGAGGATGGTTTAAAACTACAGTACGAGAAGAAGGGGAATTAGCACACACCTACAGCCTAGCATCAGTCACAGATAAATCCACCAAATGCCTTCTCAAATAACAACCAACCAACAACCTCCAGCCATGCAGCATAAGCTAACTCTGATGATGAGTGCTTGTCAGGGACCAGATTGTATAGGAGATGGGAGTGGTTAACAGTGCACAGGTGACCTTTAATGCATGAAAGCTTCCAGGAGCTCTCAATTGAGCAGATTAACCCCTGCACTGCTAAAAGAAACCTGCACTGTTTAACGTGAAGGTGAAGTGCTTCTAATAAGTGCAGGAGTAGGAGAAATCAGATTCTGTGGTCTTCTGTCTCCTCTCTGTCACGGTAAACCCATGATACACAGACTGTTTTTTTCGCGTACAAGCAAATCACAGATGTCTGAATGAGCCCTAAAGGTGTTAAGGACTGATCTGAGTTGGAGTAGTGATATTGCAACAACTAAGGGCAGCACCGGCAGGTAGCGTCGATATAGCCAGAGGTTGGTACATGGAGCAGCAGTGTAATTGGAAAGATAAGCAGGAATTATAGTCAGGATATAGCCAGAGGTTGGTACACGGAGCAGCAGTATAGTTGGGAGGAGAAGCAGGTAATGTATTCAGGTCAGGATATAGCCAGAGGTTGGTACACAGAGCAAAAGTAGAATCTTGAGGATAAGCAGCAGGTGGGAAGAAGCTAGACTAAAGGTTGGGACTGTCAGGACTGAACATTTTTTCCAGGATGATTGGTTGGAGTTGCTGCCGTTAGCCGAATTTTCATATAACAATTCTCAGAGCGCCTCCACTAAATTTACACCTTTCTTTGCCAATCTGGGTTATCATCCGTGTATTTTACCTAGGTCTCCAATTAATTCTCCGGTTCCGGCAGTGGAGGAAAGGCTGACTGCGATGAGACAAAATCTGGAGGTTATGAAGGAATCCCTGACCACGGCTCAAGAACGTTATAAGAGATCGGCTGATAGATTCCGTAAACCTGCACCCATGTTCAAGGTAAGAGATTCTGTGTGGTTAGCAACTAAGAATCTGAAGTTAAACGTTCCTTCACAAAAACTTGGACAGAAATTCATTGGCCCTTTCAAGATCAATGGTATTGTGAGCTCTGTGGCCTGCCGACTGAAGCTGCCTAGGACTATGAAGCTACACCCAGTTTTTCATGTATCTTTACTAAAGCCTGTATCTCCTAATACCTTCCAGGGACGTGTTGTGCCACCTCCGCAGCCTGTGGTGATTGATGGGCAAGAACAATTTGTGGTGGAGGAAATGATTGATTCCAGGATTCGCAGGAATCGGCTCCAATATCTGATAAGATGGCAGGGATATCCCCCTGAGGAAGACTCTTGGGAACCTGTGGAAAACATCAATGCCCAACAGAAGATTTCTCGTTTTCATCAGAGATTCCCTGAGAAACCAGGTCCAGGATCGTCCTGAGGCCGCTTCTAAGGAGGGAGTAATGTCAGGACTCTGAACATTTTTTATTACCTTTTGTGCATTACTGCCCTTTTCCAAGATGGCGTCTTTGGTCTCATGTGCACTGTGTCTTCCTGCTATAAAACTCCACCCCAGCCTTCAGTCTGTGCTAGAGTATTCTGTCTTGCATCCAGCTCCTGACTCTGATGACTCCCTGGCTATATACCTGCTCCTGTGAACCTGTGTGGTGATCCTGCTACTCTGCTCTGAGTTCCTGCTGCATACACCAGTTTCCAGTAATCCTCCTTCATCTGCTGCTCGTGTTTACTTCCATCTGCATTTGCTGGACATGTAAGCTTTGCTGCTCTGCAAAAACATGAGACTATTAACCAGGCCTCCCTGGTTGAGCTAAGATATTATTTGAACTGCCTTAGAAGCATATCTCTCTGTGTTTGGACTAAGACAAGGATTTATTCGTGTCAAGTATCCTCAAGAATAACTGCGCTTCATAGACTTTCTGCTTGATTGCATTTTCCTCTGAAGTTTCCTATAGACTGCTAAGCTGCGTTTAATATTTACACAAAGTGTTGTGGACTTGAGTTTCTCTCTGCACCTGTTTGAAACACCGTGTGATAATATAGACTTTACCACTTATAAAACTGTGTCCTGTAGTTGTCTTGTAACACGCAAAGAGTCTCCTGAGTTATCCCCTATATTTATTACAGGGACCTCAATAATATTGCAATGAAGACTCGCAGTCTTTCCTTTCTTCGTTCAGTGAGTCTCTGATCAATTCGGATGCATAGTTGAATAAAGTCCTATAAATTTTCAGGGGTCTCGACCCTTGCAAGTTCATCCTTAATTAGCTCTGATAATCCTCGTCGAAATTGACTTCTCTGGGCAGCTAAATTCCATGTGGTATCTGCCACCCAGCCCTAGACGTAGGTTATGCAATTTGGTTTCAGCTGTAGCACAACGATTTGGGTCATCAAACACTTGATCCATAGCAATAATGAAGGAAACTCAGTCATTTAGGAGGTCAGAATTCTTTTCCACATAAGGTGAGGCCCATGCAAGAGCCTCGTCAGTCAGGAGATTAATGATGAAGAGAACCTTTTTCCTATTGGAACGGCCCCCAGATGCAGGGCAGCGGGGTACTCGGTACTGGGTCTCTCTCTCGGTTCCGGGAATGTCACGGTGGCCTGACCCGGTCCATGGCCCTGCTAAGGGGCGCCCAATTGAAGATGTAGGTGCAGGTGTAGGTCGCAGTAAATAACGAGGACACAGGGTTGCGGTCTCCTTACCTCTTTACTGAAGGCTTCGGCCTCCTCAATCCAGAGCACTGTTAACAGGACTGGCTGAGACCGGCCGGTCCGAAGGCACATCCAGAACTCCCTTTGCAGGTGGAAATCAGTGCCTTCCTACTAGCGCCTGGGTGTTGTAGTACCTCCCTGCTGAGCACCACGGGATAGTCCTCACAACTGTCGTGTATGTTTCTGTTCTCTCTCTCCGTCCCCCAGATGATATTGATAGGACGCATTCGTATGACGGGGTAGGCCTGGAGTTATTTTATAGGGACCCTAGAGACGCCCCTCTCCCACAATTGCCTCCCTTGTCTTCATTAGGTGATTTAGGTGAGACAGCCAACCTAAAGTCAACTGCCCTGCCGTTGGTTTGAAGTAATGCGTAGAGCCCAATACTTCCTCGGCGTTCCGGCCACCGGCTACGCGCCTCAGTAAGATGTTGCTGATCTCGGGGCACGACTCCTACTGGGTCTATCTCCTTTGTGCTGTGATCTCGTTTCTCACTTCTCCACAATATCCTTCGCTTCGTGTCCTTTCTTAACCCTGCTGTTCTGTTTAGATTTCACATACACTTGTACTGTTCCCGGTCATTTTTGACCGTCCTTATAAAATAATCATTTTTAGCTAATCTAAGTGGTTTTTTTAAACAGTTTTTGCACTATTATATTGCTTGTGAAGATGGTTGTTCAAATACCAGAAAAAAAAATAAATACAAAGCTTGTTTTATATTTTTTTTATATCCAAAAGGGAACATGGTATTTTTTCGATTTTTGTAAAAATTGATTATTTTTGCAGATAAAAAAAAAATCTTGATCTAAATGTTAACTATAAGTAATAATATCAAACATTATGTAGATATACTTTTTTCAAAGGCAAAAAAAAAAAAAAAAAAAAGCTTTTTTCTCTATAAAATGCCAAAAAACGTTGTTTTTTTATACACTTATACTGTTCCCGGTCATTTTTGACCGGACCTAACAAAGTTGTGATTTGTACCTAATTCAAGTGTTATTTGATTACCTGTTGCATTGTTTTACTGTATGTGAACATGGTTTTCAATAATCAGATGAAAAATTAAATCAAAAACTTTTATTTTTTGAATCAAATAAATTAACATTTATGTACAGTGTAATACTGTACAACCAGCAAACACATGGAAAATCAGAAAATCTTGATTTACAATATGAAATGTTGACAACTGAATGGAACTAGATCTATATGAACAGCAGGGTAAATAAAAACCAGTGAAATAAATTGCGCATAGCTATGCTGGAAGCGAATCCGTCGGCTGTATCGCAACTTGAAAATGTTGGTATGTGTAAATCTGTTCTGACCAAAAGTAGTCAGATACATTGATAAATAGTAGTAGATGCAATATATAGTTCAAAATGAGGTGATAGCACCTTTATTTTTGTCAAAAATTGTCTGGAGAGCTGAATAAAGGCCTATCGGTCATTTTTGACCGAACAGTACAAGTGTAAAAAAAATTGTACCAAATAAAGTAAACAAAAATAATAAAAAAAAAAAATTCCCACAGAGAGTACCCCCCTAATGACGAAAAGTCAGGGAGCCTCAAGTCTCAGAATCACACGCTGAATTTTTATAACATTATAGAATTTCAAAAACAGTCATTTTTGACCTAACAGAACAGCAGGGTTAAGATGCCACCGCAATGAGGTGCAGGCACGGCTCTGTAACGATCTGTCCTTTTGCTAGGCCTCTGTCAGGATCCCACCCCTGACAGGGACCCCCCTGAATCTTCCCAAGTAACCTCTTCTCTCACTAGGTGTTACCTGGGCAAAACCCAGTCAGCTTCTCTCTAGCTTCCTATCCAACCCCCAGTTTTACCAGAGTGTGAGGAGTGGCCTAATACATAGAACCCTTTGCTCCCCCTGGTGGCCGGAGTGTGAAGTGTAATGTGTGACTGTGATACCTGGTCAGGTGAACTCCTTTAGTGCAATCAGACGTAACATCACTCCCCTTAGTGGCAGAGCGACATTACTGCAACGACCAGGACTCTGGAGTGCTGCACTATCACTGGAAATACAGAGAAGGTTGCATCTGGAAATAGATAGGTCATTGATTAAGGAATCCATGATAATGATAATGATCCCCACTGAATTTTCTGGGAAGCAGCATGCGTGCGCTTGATTCCGAGCCTGAATTGCGCAACTCCAGAAGTAGCCTCTGCAATAATTTCTTTTTTTCTGGCCCAACACCTGTGTTTGCAACTTAGAAAATTTTTCTTAGTATGTGGCACCAATTCTGAAGTTCGGCGATTTGTTGCATCAGTTGGGCTGCAACAGATTCCATTTTGTGTGTGAGATTATTATTAAGGACTAACCTGCAGGCTTGGACTGGCCCACAGGGTAACAGGGGAATCCCCTGATGGGCCCCTGTGTAGATCTGGCTCCCCTGCCCCACTGTATGGGCAGTACTTGGCATAATTCACTTGATTCACTCTGTACAGAAAAAAGCAGCATCTCATCATTCATTAACCACGCTACCCAGTTTATTATTACATAGAGATATAGGTAAATTTGTGAACAAAGGTAGTATAATTTTTGCATGCAGGTGAAAAGTGGGCCCCCAAAGTCAATGTTATTGGTGGGCCCTTGTCACCCCAGCCCGACACTGTTGACCTGAGTTGGAGTAGTGACATTGCAACCACTAGGGGCAGCAGCGGCAGGTAGTTAGTTGGAAGGATGGAGCAGCAATATAGTTGGGAGGATAAGCAGGTAACGCAGTCAGGATATAGCCAGAGGTCGGTACACAGAGCAGCAATAGGATCTTAAGGATAAGCAGCAGGTGGGAAGAAGCTAGACTAAAGGCTGGAAGCTCAATAATCTTGCACTGAAGGAAGGCAGTGCAGGTTTAAGTAGGGTGCTCAATCAGAAGATCACAGGGTGAGCCAATCAGGAACTCAGTGTGGAGACATCAGGAACAACATATGTACTAGTATCTGATATAGCAAGGAACTAGCCAGTGAGCTGAATATCTAAAAAGGAAGAGCTGCTGCCTGGTGCACAAGAGCTGCTGGGTTTGAATCCTGACAAATGGTGCGCATAGGTTTTAAGTTTAGGAGTTACTCCCTTTAAACCGCTGATCGATACTTAATTTTTTTGTCCTATCCTTAGGATAGGTCATCAATATCAGATTGGTGAAGGTGCAACTCCCGGCATCCCGCACCAATCAGCTACTCCCAGTGCTAACGGCAGCCAGATGAACTTAGTTATGGAGTGAAAAAGCACAGCTTCATCATCTGCAAAGTGGCCGTAGAGGAATAAAGGCAGATGTGCAGTACCCAGTCACAGACACTATGCATTGGACAGAGATGTGCAGCCTCTCAACTGATCAGACAGAGGGGATGCCAGGAGTCGCACCCCTACCCTGGTAGTGATGACCTTCATTGATATTAAAGTACCCAACAACCTTTAAGTTTTCCTTATTTAGTAAATGTATTTTTTGTTTTGCTCACTTATATAGCACCATTAATTTCACAACGCTTTACAGACATTATCAGCACTGTCCCCATTGGGCCTCACAATCTACATTCCCTAGTGTGGGAGAAAAGCAGAGAACCCAGAGGAAACCCCCACAAACACAGGGAGAACATACAAACTCCTTGCAGATGTTGTCCTTGGTGGGATTTGAACCCAGTACTCCAGTGCAACAGTGCTAACCACTGAGCCACAGAAGGCAAAGCATTTATGTAATTGCAAGCCAATATTTTAATTATCAGCAAAATACTTTGCAACTGTCTGCCCAAGGCAAGTAAAGCAGCCATTTTTTGAGAGAAAACAGAATGCAATAGATGCAAATACCGAAGAGATAGATTTGTCTGGTAGTGATGACATAAATGAATGCTTCAGAAGAAAGCGCATCTTGTGCCCTTTGAGAATAACGAATATTTTCTGTACCCTTAGATCCATTTTAGCTTAAAAGGAATCTTATTTTGATAGCAAGAAGCTAATGATCGTCTTTACCAGAAAAAAAAAATGTTATTTGTACATTTGTCTGTAATTACTCTAAACAACAAAATAGTAATTAACTTTGCAGCCACTTTTCTGGAGCGATATCTTAAAAAATGTGACAGTGCTGAGGAACTCAATTAGCATATATTAATTAGAAGCCAGGAGGAGTGATTAGATAATTCATCCGAGCCTCTGACACCTGTGAGTAATGCCTTTAATTTGTGTGTTCATATTTCTTAATGCGGATAATCATATTCGGGAAAGTAGGCTGTTTGTAATCATTACTGCGCACATTTTGGGAAGCTTCTTTCAACAAAGTGCCATTCGCTAAATTGATATTTTCTTTATTATAACATTTTGAGTTGTAAAGTACACACATATATAAAAACTGATACTGTATCCCCAGGGGCGGATACAGGAAACAAACAGGTCTTCTGCAAGAACAGTATCAGAATCTTCAATAAAAACACTCTTAATCGCAAAAATGTGTTAAAAAAAGTTGCAATTCGAAAGTCGACTATGGCTAGCAAATGTGTTTTAGACAGCTGTCTTTAGTCTCTTTAGTCACAAATGTGAGTCCAAGTATGCAATTTGCATACTTCCGGTCACATTCCAACTAGATATGTCCAGCCTCACTCAATTCCCTCTATAGCGCTGCCTCTGCAGCGCTATAGAGGGACGTCAGCAGCGTGATCAGATGACCTGGTCGCCACTGTTGACGTCACCCTGACCCGGAAGTCCAGTGTTCAGGGCTTCAATTGTACTCATATCTGAGAGATGGAACCCCCTGCAAATGCCCAGCTCGTCTCCCTAACTTCGCCCCTGGTTAGCGTCTGTCTTTGGATTCCTGCTGGTAAACTTACTGCTATTTAGGTTCCTAAATTCCTGCTTCCCATTGCCAGTTACAGTTTATCTAGACCTGGTCCACACTGTTTGTCTGCCTTTGTCCTGCCAGTAACTTCCTGTTTGACACCGGCCAGTATTCTGACCATCTACTGTTACTTCATTTACAGCAAGTATTAATGACAATTCCAATAGTAATTATTTTGGCTACTATCTAATTATTTTAATCTCTTATATCGCGAAAACTGGACAATTAAGAAACATGACAGAGGAAGAATTGACACCTTTCAAATGTGGTGCTGGAGAAGGATGCAATTAATACCATGGACGAAAAGAAGAGACAACAAATCAATCTTGGGTCAGACATGTCGCTTGAAGCAAGGATCACCAAGCTACGAATTGCCTAATTTGGACACATCATACGAAGACTGAAGAAGGACATCATGGTCGGAAGAATAGAAGGAACAAGGCGAAGAGGAAGATCAGCAACCAGATGGCTTGACAACATCAAGATAGTGGTGGAGAAGTCCCAGGTGGAGCTATCAAGGCTTGCACAAGATCGATCATCCATCAAGTCGCCATGGCTCGAGATCAATCCGAAGGCCATTAAAAAATGTAATAATAATATAGCACAATTAATTCTACAGCCCTCAACAGACGTTATCACCACTATCCACATTGTGGTCACTAAATTCCCTATCAGAAGGTCTTTGGAGTGTAGGGGGAAACCAGAGTATCTGGAGGAAACCCATGCAAACACAGGGAGAACATACAGGTTCCTTGCAGTTGTTGACCTTGGTGGGATTAACACTGTACGACTGTGGTGCTAACCACTGAGCCACCGTGCTGCCCATACTTTAGAATTACCAGTTAACCCCTTCCCGACATGTGCTGTATATGCTGCTTTCCTACAAATCGCAGTGTGTATATATGGCGCCATGATCGCGCAGGCTCACACTGAGCACCACCACTATCAAATGCTGGTGTCAGCTCTATGTAAGAGCTGGCACCCTTCAGCAATGCCCACGATCGGTACTAGCACCCATCGCGGGTGTTTAACCCTTCTGATGCCGCTGTCAATAGTGACAGAAACATTGCAAAAGGAGGGAGCTCTCTCTCAGCTCTCCTCTGAGCGATCGCGTTATGCCGAAAGTCTCCATGGTGACCCCGGGCCCAAAGATGACTGCAGAGTCACGCAGGGATGGTGGCCTGTCAGCTCATGCTGAGAGCAGGAGCTGACACCTCCTCCATGCATGCCAGATGCTGATCTAATGCTCTACAATGCAGAAGCATTGCAGAGTATTAGATCAGCTAGCTGACAGTGTAAAGTTGATGCCCCATCCTGGGACAATGTAAAAAAGTAAAAAAAAACCAAAAACCTAGAAATTCTAAAAATATTTTTTAAAAATCACAACTTAAAAAAAAGAAAAAAAATATTAAACCTTTCACCACCTTGGATTTTTCTGTTTTTGAGTTTCCGTTTTGTGCTCCCCTTCTTCCCAGAGCCATAACTTTTTATTTTTCTGTCAATATGACCTTGTGAGGGCCTGTTTTTTTCGTGAGGAGTTGTACTTTTGAATAACACTATTGGTTTTGCCATATAGTGTACTAGAAAACGGGGAAAAAATTCAAAGTGCGGTGAAATTGCAAAAAAAAGTGCAATTCCACAGTTATTTTTTGTTTTGATTTTTTTACCGTGTTCATAAATGCTAAAACTGACCTGCAATTATTATTCTCCAGGTCATTACGAGTTCATAGATACAAAACATGTATAGTTTCTTTTTTGTTTAAGTTGTGAACAAAAAATCCAAAGTTTGTAAGCCGAGCTGATGTTTTTATTGAAACAATTTTTGTGTGGATACCAGTGGCGTATCTGGGGGGGACAGCCGGGGCATGTGCCCCGGGCGCAGCCGACAGGGGGGCGCCAGCGGGCCGCCTGATGATGCGGCGGTCCAAGAAGGCTCCTCGTCGAGTCATACCCTGGGGTGAGTCGGCAGGGGAGGGGGAGCAGGGGCTGTCTAATTATACTCACCTGCTCCTGGTGCGGTCCCTGCAGGTCCCTGGCTCCCCGGCGCCCCTGCTTCTCCCTGTACTGAGCGGTAACATGGTACCGCTCATCACAGTAACTATTATGCGGCTCCACCTCCCATAGGGGTGGAGCCGCATATTCATTACTTTAATGAGTGGTAACGGTGACCTCTCAGTACAGGAAGCAGCAGCGCCGGGAAGCAGGGACTGCACCGCGCTAGGAGCAGGTGAGTATAACGGGGAGGGGAGCACAGAACTGCGCGATATTCACCTGCTCCTCGTTCCAGCCGCCGCTCCGTCTTCAGCGTCTTCTGCAGTGACGCTGAGGTCAGAGTGCGCGGTGCCATAGTTAGTGCGCGCCCTCTGACTAAACGTCAGTGCAGAAGACGCTGAATTGGAGCGGTGGCTGGAACGAGGAGCAGGTGAATATTGAAAGCGCCGGGGGCCTGAGCGATGGAGAGGTGAGTATGTGTTTTTTTTTTATTGCAGCAACAGCAAATGGGGCAAGTGTCTGTATGGGGCATCTTATGGGGCCATAACGTTTGTGCAGCACTATAACGGGGCAAGTGTCTGTATGGAGCATCTTATGGGGCCACAACGTTTGTGCAGCACTATAATGGGGCAAGTGTCTGTATAGAGCATCTTATGGGGCCATAACATTTGTGCAGCACTATAACGGGGCAAGTGTCTGTATGGAGCATCTTATGGGGCCACAACGTTTGTGCAGCACTATAATGGGGCAAGTGTCTGTATAGAGCATCTTATGGGGCCATAACATTTGTGCAGCACTATAACGGGGCAAGTGACTGTATGGAGCATCTTATGGGGCCATAACGTTTGTGAAGCACTATATGGGGCAAGTGTCTGTATAGAGCATCTTATGGGGCCATAATTAACGTTTGTGCAGCACTATATGGGGCAAGTGTCTGTATGGAGCATCTTATGGGGCCATAATTAACGTTTGGGCAGCACTATATGGCGCAAATATCTTTATGGAGAATCTTATGGGGCCATAATCAATGTTTCTGCAGCACTATGTTGGGCAAATGTGTCTATGGAGCATCTTATGGGGCCATTATTAACCTTGCAGGATTATATGGGGCTCCTGATTCAATATAGATATTCAAAAACACTTAACATACTGATGTCTCAATTAATTTTACTTTTATTGGTATCTATTTTAACATTATGGAGATTCAGGAATGTACCTTGACTTGGTCATACAGATTCAATAGCGTTAAGGTTCAAATGAGGGAGGTTTGGGGGGGGGGAGGGGCACCAAACTGATCCTTTGCCCCGGGTGCAGGAAAGGCTAGATACACCTCTGGTGGATACAATCTTTTGATCTCACGTTATTGCATTTTAATGCAATGTTGCAGTGACCAAAAAAAACCCAAAATTCTGGCGTTTTGATTTTTTTTCTCTTTACGCCGTTTACCGATCGGATTAATTTTTTTAATATTTTGAATGGGGTGAATGGGGAGTGATTTGAACTTTGTTTGAACTTTTATATTTTTTTGTTTAATATTTTTAAAAACATTTTTATTTACTTTACACTTACTTCAATAGTTTCCATGGGAGACTAGAAGCTGCGCTCATAGCTATCTGACAATGACAATCACAGGGGACTTCTGCAGACCCCACGTTGTCATGCAACCCATTGGCGACACGGCACCGATTGACGAGATTAGTGTCAGAGTTTGACAGCGGCATTTAACATGTTAACAGCCACAGGTGGATCGCGACATGTGCTGGAAAAGTTGTAGGCTCATCGCCGGAGCCCGCAACAAACATGGAGCTGACCTTAGACGTAACTATATGTCTAAGATGGTAAAGGGGTTAATCCAATAATTACATTTATTTATGCAAAAAAAAAGTACACATATTTGGTATCGCCATGTCTGGAACAACCCGACCTATAAAACTGTCCATTTAGTTAACCGCTTCAGTGAACACAGTTAAAATAAATAAATAAAAAGCGAGGCAAAAACTATTCTTTATCATAATACTGCGGAACAAAAAGTGGAATAAAACGCAATCAAAAGAACCAATGTAAATAAAAATATTATAGCTGAAAACATCATATTGTCCTGCAAAAAATCAAGCCACCTTAAAGCTCCATCAGTGGAAAAAGTAAAAAAGTTATAGCTCTCAGAAGGAGAACATTTTTGTTTATAAAATTGTTTTGAGGCCATGTGCACACGCTGTGGATTCCATTGCGGAATTTTCCGCAGCGGTTTTGATAAATCCGCAGTGCAAAACCGCTGCGGTTTTTCCTGCGGATTTATTGCGGTTTTTATTGCGGATTCCGCTGCGGGTTTTCACCTGCAGTTTTCTATTGGGTTTTCCACGTGTTTTTTTCCGCAGCATGTGCACTGCAGATTTCATTTCCCATAGCCTAACATGGTACTGTAAATGCATGGGAAAAAGCTGCGGATCCGCAGCTGCGGAAACGCTGTGGATCTGCAGCAAAATCCGCAGCGTGTGCACATACACTCATTGTGTAGAAGGGCCGAAATATAAAAAATATATAACTATGATATTGCTATAATCGTAGTGACCAGTAGAATAAAGCTGCCTTATCACTTTTACTACACGCGGAACGGCATAAAAACCCCTCTAGAAAAACAATTCCTAAATTGCTAGTTTTTGTTCATTCTGCCTCCCAAAAATCGGAATAGAAAACAATAAAAAAAGTCATGTGACCGAAAACAGTACTAATAAAAACATCAACTCACTCCAAAAAAACAAGCCCTCACATGACTCTGTCTGCAATAAAAACCATCTTTTAGTGTGTGACAGCCGCCAAACATAAAAACCCGACATAAATCTGGTATTGCTGTAATCGCATCAACCCAAAGAATAAAGTTGTCTAATTACTTATACCACATTAAAAAATAAAGGCTCTGCTCACATTTATCCTGCTTTCTACATTGAGCGCTTACACTGGGGTTCCCGTGTAAATCTCTGAAATGCGTGATTCAGACCGAACCCGAGGTGGGAAATTCCCTATAATGAGGCAGATGGAGGCACTGTGGACCCGCAGTGTCTGTCTTTTTAGGCGTTCATAATAGCGCGGTCCCCCACAGTTCTGAAA
This sequence comes from Ranitomeya variabilis, assembly GCF_051348905.1. NCBI lineage: Eukaryota > Metazoa > Chordata > Amphibia > Anura > Dendrobatidae > Ranitomeya > Ranitomeya variabilis. Next base: position 44,977,317 of record NC_135237.1, on the reverse strand, counting down.
AGAAGGACACCACTGAATAGAGGACAGACAGAGTCCAGAGTAACTCTGATGCCACATTATAGTGATTTAGATTGTAAGGGCTCAGCGTAAAGTGCCAGATAAATGTAATCCCAATTACTATGTAAAATGTTCCCCAAAAAAGCTTCAACTAAATCCACAAAAAAGCAAGTCCCCGCTCAGGTCTGTCAACTGTAAACAGAAATATAGGGGCTTCCATGTTACTGGTGGTATAAAGGCTCTGGAAAAGCACTATATCTCATCATCCTCAAAAGAAATTGAGCAAATTCTGCACTTCCAAATCCAAATGCCCCTTTTTCTTCTGAGCCCAAGTGTGCCTAAACCACATTTAGCTTCCACATGTTTGGCATTTCTGTAGCGATGAGAGCCTGCCTAATTTACAGGTGAGTGTCTCCAGAAGGCCATGATCACACTATCAGTATTTGGTCAGTATTTCACATCAGTATTTGCTAGCCAAAACCAGGAGTGGGTCAAAAATACAGACTTGGTGACGTGTTTCTATTATAGCTTTCCCCTCTGTTTGTTCCACTCCTGGTTTTGGCTTACAAATACTGATGTAAAATACTGACCACATACTGATAGTGTGACCATAGACGAAGCATGAGTTGGACACCACAAAGTACTGGTGACTTCAACATGTTGGTGACAACAACGTACTGGTGACTAGAATTTGCAAGATCCACTGTTGCTTGTTTCTGGAAAACACCCATGGAGTCAATATTGTCACTACACCTGTAGATAAATTGCCAAAAGCGTATAATTTCCCAAATGGGGTCACTTGACAGAGGGATTCTGCTTTTCTAGCAGATAGGAGCTTTCTATATGTAGTCTCAAACTGTAGTCTCAAACTGTTCTAACAAAATCTGTGCTCCAGGAGGAAACTAGCGCTCTGTCGCTCTCGAGTCTCGCCGTATGGCAAGCAGTACTGTACAGCCACATATGGTGTATTTACACATTAAGCAGAAATTATGGGACAAATTTTGGTGCCATTTTTTCCTGTGTGAAAACGTAAAATCTGGGGCTAAAACAACATTTTTGCGCTAAAAATGTAATTATTTTTTCTTCACTGTCCAATGGTATAAAATTCTGTGACACGTCTGTGATGTCAATATGATCACTGTCCCCGTAGATGAAATCATTGAGAGGTGTAGTTTGTAAAGTGGGGTCGCTAATAGGGGCTTCTGCTATTCTAGCACCTCAGGGGCTCTACCAGTGTGACATGGCACCCTCAAACCAGTCCAGCAAAATCTGAACTCCAATATGGCTCTTCTAACCTTTTCAGCTTTGCATTGTGCCTCAAAATTAGTTTTTGACCACATATATGGTATTGGTGTACTCATGAGAAATTGCACAACAAATTTTGGGATCCTTTTTCCCCTGTTAACCTCGTGAAAATAAAAAATTGGGGCTAAAAGAACATTTTTTATGGGAAAAAAGTGATTTTTTATTTTCATGGTGTAACGTTATAAATTTCTGTGAAGCACCTGGGGGTTCAAGGTGCTCACGATACATCTAGATAAATTCCTTGAGGGGTCTAGTTTCCAAAATGGGGTCACTTGTGAAGGTTTTCCACTGTTTATGCACATCAGGAGCTCTCCAAACGTGACATGACATCCACAGAACTTTACATTAAAATCTGCGTTCCGAAACGTCATTCCATTCTTTCTGAGCCCTGCCATGCGCCCAAACAGTAGTTTCCCCTCACATATGTGGTATCTTTGTGCTCAGGAGAAATTCCACAACAAATTTTGGGGTCCACTGTCTCCTGTTACCCTTGCAAAAATAAAATATTTTGTGGCAAAAATGTGATTTTTTTTTAATTTTTATGGCTCAATGTTATAAACTTCTGTGAAGCACCTTGGGTTTCAAGGTGTTCACCACAAATCTAGATTAGTTCTCTGAGGGGTCTAGTTTCCAAAATGATGTCATTTGTGAGCGGTTTCCACTGTTTAGGTACATCAGGGGCTCTCCAAATGCAATACGGCGTCTGTAAATTTTTCCAGCAAATTTAACATTCAAAAAGTCAAATGGCACTCCCTTCCATTCCAATCCCTGTCATGCGCCAAAACAGTAGTTTTATCCCACACATGGAGTATCAGCATACTCTGCAGAAATTGCAAAACACATTTTGGGGTCCATTTTTTTCCTGTTACCCTTGCGAAAATAACAAATTTGGGGTCTAAAGTAAAATTTTTATGAAAAAAAGTGAAATATTAATTTTTTCCTTCCACGTTAATTCCTTTGAAGCACCTGAAGGGTTAATAAACTTCTTTAATGTAATTTTGAACACCTTGAGGGGTGCAGATTTCAGAATGGTGTAATTTTTTAGTACTTTTTGTCATATAGGCCCCTCAGAGTCACTTCAAATGTGATGTGGCCCCTAAAACAATGGTTTTGTAAATTTTGTTGGACAAATGAGAAATCCCTGGTCAACTTTTAACCCTTATAACCTCCTAACGAAAAAAAAAAAATGTTTCAGAAATTGTGCTAATGTAACGTTGACATATGGGAAATGTTATTTATTAACTATTTTGTGTGACACATTTCTCTGATTTAATGGCATAAGAATTCCAAGTTTGAAAATTGCCAAATTTTCGCCAAATTTCCTTTTTTTCACAAATAAATGCAAATTATATCGAATAAATTTTTAACACTATCATGAAGTAAAATATGTAATGAAAAAACAATCTCAGAATCAGTGGTATACGTTGAAGCTTTCCAGAATTATCTATATATATAAGATGCATCGCAATTACTCGCTAATCCCGCCCCCTGCACAGAAGCGCCGCCCCCACCACATCACCACACACAATCCCACCCCCATCACATTACCACACACAATCTGCACCACATCACCACACATAATCCCGCCCCCCACTCCGTTACCACACACAATCCCGCCCCCACCACATTACCACACATAATCCTGCCCCCCACCACATTACCACATATAATCCCGCCCCCCCACCACATCACCACACACAATCCGCACCACATCACCACACATAATCCCGCCCCCCACTCCGTTACCACACACAATCCCGCCCCCACCACATTACCACACATAATCCCGTCCCCCCACCACATTACCACACATAATCCCGCCCCCCCACCACATCACCACACACAATCCGCACCACATCACCACACATAATCCCGCCCCCCACTCCGTTACCACACACAATCCCGCCCCCACCACATTACCACACATAATCCTGCCCCCCACCACATTACCACATATAATCCCACCCCCCCACCACATCACCACACATAATCCCACCCCCACCACATTACCACACATAATCCCGCCCCACCACATTACCACACATAATAACACCACATCACCACACATAATCCCGCCCCCCACCACAGCACCACACATAATCCCAACCCCCTACCACATTACCACACATAATCCCGCCCCGCACCACATCACCACACATAATCCCACCCCCCACCACATCACCACACATAATCCCGCCCCCCACCACCACACATAATCCTGCCCCCCACCACATCACCACACATAATCCTGCCACCACCACATCAACACACACAATCCGCACCACATCACCACACACAATCCCACCCCCCCACCACCACACATAATCCCGCCCCCACTCCATTACCACACACAATCCTGCCCCCACCACATTACCACACATAATCCTGCCCCCCAACCACATCACCACACATAATCCCGCCCCCCACCACATCACCACACAGAATCCCGCCCCCCACCACATCACCACACATAATCCCGCCCCCCACTCCATTACCACACACAATCCCGCCCCCACCACATTACCACACATAATCCCGCCCCCCAACACATCACCACACATAATCCCACCCCCCCACCACATCACCACACATAATCCCGCCCCCCCACCACATCATCACACATAATCCCACCCCCCACCACATCACCACACATAATCCCGCCCCCCACCACATCACCACACATAATCCGGCCCCCCCACCACATCACCACACACAATCCCGCCCCCCCACCACATCACCACACATAATCCCGCCCCCCCACCACATCACCACACATAATCCCCCCATCACCACACATAATCCTGCCCCCACCACATCACCACACATAATCCCGCCTCCCCACCACATGACCACACATAAGCCCACCCCCCACCACATCACCACACATAATCCCGCCCCCCACATTACCACACGAGGCTCCATCCCCACACATTACCACACGAGGCTCCATCCCCACCCATTACCACACGAGGCTCTGTCCCCCCACATTACCACACGAGGCTCCGTCCCCACACATTACCACACGAGGCTCCGTCCCCACACATTACCAAACGAGGCTCCGTCCCCACACATTACCACATAAGGCTCCGTCCCCACACATTACCACACGAGGCTCCGTCCCCCCACATTACCACACGAGGCTCCGTCCCCACACATTACCGCACGAGGCTCTGTCCCCACACATTACCACACGAGGCTCCGTCCCCACACATTACAACACGAGGCTGCGTCCCCACACATTACCACACGAAGCTCCTCTCCCCACATTACCACACGAGGCTCCGTTCCCCCACATTACCCCACGAGGCTCTGTCTCCACACATTATCACACGAGGCTCTGTCCCCCCACATTACCGCTGAGCGTTAGCTGGCTAGAAACAGCTAGTTACATCATAAAGCGACAGTGGTCAGAATTGTAAAAATCGGCCTGGTCATTAACGTGTAAACCACCTTCGTCGGTAAAGAGGTTAAATTCTAGACAGATCTTAACCCAAAAATTTCCTTATCTATATTTGCCGATTTTATTCTACTTTAAAGGGAACCTGTCACCAGTTTTGGCCGATATAAGATACGGCCACCTCCATTCAGGGCTGATATATAACATTCTACAATGCTGTATATCTGCCCCCAGCCCGACCTGTAAGAGAAGAAAAATAACTTTTATTATACTCACCTGCGGGGTGGTCCAGTCTGAGGGATGTTGCTCTTCTTGGTCTGGCACGTCCCATCTTTTTATTGACCTTTTCCGGCGCATGCGCACTGCAGAACTTTGCACTGCCCTCAAAACGGCAGATAGGTGCGCATGCGCCGGAGCCTGTGTGGATGATGCAGCGACACATCATCCACACAAAGAGAGCAGGAGGACGGGGATCGTAAGAAGATGGGAGGCGCCGGATCAAGAAGAGCAACAACCCTCGGACCGGACCGCCACACAGGTCAGTATAATAACAGTTATTTTTCTTCTCTTACATGTCAGGATGAGGGCTTATATACAGCATTATAAAAAGCTATATATAAGCCCTGAAAGGTGATGGCCGTAAGTCATATCGGCCAAAACTGCTGGCAGGTTCCCTTTAATAAGAGATCACATAAACCCGCACCCCCATCCTCGTACAAGTCTACTCATGTAAATTGGAGATAAATATCCTATTCTTCTGGGACTTGTTGAATTGAGGCTTTGAATATTTTAGTACAGTCAGAGGAGGAACTTTCCTTAGCACAATCACCTGGCAAGTCATGACTTATAATTATACAATCCCCATAGACCTTGCTAATAGCTTGTTTTTCTCTGTCTCTGCAGAATGGCCAGAGCCAGCAGAACATTACGCAGCACGGCGGGCCCTCAGAGGATTGCAGGGGAAGAAAAGCTGCGCAGCAGCGAGTTATATAAGGCCATACGTTGTCACCGCCTGTGACTTTCTCTAAAATCACAGCTATTACCAGAATCGTACTGCTCCCCTTAATGTGGAAAGTTCTTTTATAGTGAATTCATTACAGTCTGCTATATTCTCCACTTTGTAAGCAAGAATGGGCGAACATATAATTATAATAAATATACAGGGTGGTTTGCCGAAGCCTAAAATGCAGTTTGTGCACTAGACCAGGCCTTAAAGGGGTTGTCCACTACTCAAAAAAAATTAAAACTCAATGGCCCAAGGGTGTTAAAAAGTCAATACTTTCCTACTCGTCCAGTGTCGTTTCTCCCGACTTCTGACCAAAATGTAAAGTGAGTTCAAATATGGAAAAAAAAAACCCCTATATATTCTCATTATCTTCCTGCTATTGGAAATGTATGTTATCAAGAAATATTTTTTTTCAGCTAGGTTCCTATTATATATTTTTATCTTTGGCGTTTATGTGATTATCTGTAATAAAAAATAAATAAATATTAAAATATACCAGTTTTCAGACTGGTCACAAGGGCACACACAAGAAGCTGATTGTTCCTGCTATCTGCAGATTACTTACAAGCTTTACTGTATAGACTAGGACAGAATATAAAGAGTTGTCTCATTAGAGAATGGGGATTTAGGCTGTTTTGGAATCTATTTTGGAGGCTTTAGTAGAAGCCTATGTAGTCACTTCTGTAACTTATTCACAGAAAACTAGCAGAGCTGCATGAGGATGCAAGCTAGGTGCGGCACAATCTACGGTATAGGGAACAAGGAATCGTATTTTCAGTCAGAGTGCTGTCTGTGTAAAAAAACTGACCTCACGCAGATAGTATTCGGATCCATGTTATTCAATTGTTCAGTTCAGAAGATGTTCGGATGAGACTCACCTATTTGAGCCTTCGGGTGTGCAAAAAAATCATATCCTTTACAGATCAACCATATAGCATCCGATTATTATGGATAAATTCTAATTGTTACCTTAGGAAACTGGACTTGTGTTTCTTGCAAATTTTATTCATTTCTGATGTATAAAAATGGATGCCAAGCAAATTATATATTTGATTAAAGGGGTTGTCCACTACTTGTCCTCTGCCTTCTCACTCAATCAATATCATCCCAACTGATAAAATATCACGAGGAAAAAATAGAAAGGCCATGATCCACTATGAGGGATGGCTCTGTGAGAGAAGACAACTCCTACAACTGTATGTGAGTCAGAGGCCGAGATCACACATGCGAGAAACACGGCCGAGTCTCGCAAGTTAATACCCGGCACTGCCACCGCCTCGGACCGGAGTGTGCGGCTCCATGTATTTCTGTGCGGCCGCACGCTCCGCTCCCGAGTGCTGGTGGCAGTGCTGGGTATTAACATGTGAGATTCGGCCGTGTTTCTCGCATGTGAGATCCCGGCCCTACAAAAAAATAAAGTGCATATGGTTTATCTTGGGGCTGGTGGTTTGAGGTGTCACACTGGAAGAAATGGGTATGTTGTCAATTAGTGCATATATTTTGTCATATTGTGACCAAACACCTATATTTGATACTGCCCTCCCCTCCCATATACTTTCATGTGTATCTACCTCACCCATTTACCCCGAGTCTCCATTGCCAATTTTAACATTTTCTATATATGTTTTATGCCACTTTTGATGTATTTTCCTTAAAATTTGCTGTTTATTTTTATAGTGGACTTTTGACCGATGTTTTTTGTAAGATTTATAAACCTTCTCAATCACCATGGCTCCCTTTGGTGCGGGTGATGCTCCAGCGATGTCAGCACCTGTTCCCTTGGGATTGCGTGACGTTGTTATGTCACGCGAGCCCTGCTGTAAATAAGCGGTCATTTGTTTCTCACTTTCTTTGGCTGAAACTTACACCTGGAAGAGAGAGTGGCTGCTGCTCTCTGTCTTTCTCCGGTTGTCATTTAGTGTTATCTTACACAAGCCCGAGGAGAGTAGGTGCCAACATGGCTGGAATGACCCTCACACCGGAATAGCTGTTATTTCACATGAGGGAAATATTATGATTGAAAAGGGGTTGTCCGAGTAGTGGACAACTCTTTTAAACAATCCAAAAAGTACTCATTGTTTGGAATTTAAAGGCCCTTGTTTAAAGGAGTCCTCTGGGGCCTTAAAATTTGCTGAAGATTCGTCCGATTGGGGTCTGACGTCTGGAATCATGATGCTCAGCCTAATGAAAGGGCTATGGTGCTTAAGCGAGTGCCACATCCCCTTTCTTATTTACATGGGAACAGTAAATAAGCCTGGATCTTCTGGTTTGACCCATTTACTTGGGCTATATATTATGTATGGGATATAACACTTGTATGTAAATCACAGTCACTTCATTGTGCTGACTGCCAGAGATCAGAATACATAAAAATAATCAAGAATTGACCATCAAAGTTTAATGGTGAAAGTGAGGCTGAGTCACTTCTCACGAACAAGCCGAGAGTGAGGGTAGTCCAGGAGTCCGAGGTCAAAATCCAGAAGGGAACATCATAAACAAAGGCAAGAGACAAAGGTGTAGTCAGTAGTGATGAACGAGTGTGCTCGTTACTTGAGTTTTCCAAGTATGCTCGGGTGTTCTCTGAATTTTTGGGCATGCTCGTAGATTATGTTTTCGTCCCCACAGTTGCTTGATTTGCGGATGTTAGACAACCTGAACACATGCAAGGATTGCCTGTTTGTGAGGGAACCCCCACATGTATTCAGGCTGTATAACAGCCACAAATCATGCAGCTGCGGTGACTCAAACATAATCTACGAGCACGCCCAAGATACTCGGAGAACACCCGAGCATGCTCGGAAAACTCGAGTAACGAGCACACTCGCTCATCACTAGTAAGGTAACAGTCCGAGGTCAAAACACCAGGAGGATAATGGATCAGAGCAAAAGAGCAGGCAAAACAGCTGGCCAGAACAAGATCCAAGGTCAGGCAGCAAAAAGATCCACAAGCAGAACACAAGGCACAGATAGACAAACCACACAAAGCTAAATGTACGTCTGGAAGAGATCTAGGACTGACAGCCCAGCTAAGTAGCTGGGTAATCACCTGGGATAGGGAACACCTGAAGACAGCCCAGAACCTCCCAGTCTCAGATTGGATGGCCGAGCTGTCAATCAAAACACCGACAGCTCAGCACGCCCCTGCACCAGACTAGACGACTGCTTTGGCAATCAAAGTACTGACAGCTTCAGTTGCACCAGACTGGACACTCAGCTGTCAGTATGTGCATCCCAGACACATTCAGTGGTGGATTTGTGATAGTAAGAAGTGAGTATAATGTTTGATTCTGGCAAATACAGTTGTTTTTTTTTAATTTGAAACAAATCAGTTTTATGTCGAATCAGTTCTGTTACCTCTAGTCACAAAGATACTGAGACAGATACATAATACAGGAACAGTACAGCAGCAGCAGTAACAATCATGTAAAAACAAACAAACAGAATAAAACAAATATATAATCAGAAAATATTTTTTCAATATGCATTGTAAATAATAATAAAATGACATAATCTCCGACCTCTGACATCAGGGATTATACCCTCCTTGTAGGGATTTAACTAGATCTGCAGTATGGCACTGGAGGGGAGGGAGGAAGAACGGCTGGTATCCATTTAATCAGTATTTTTCAAGCGCCCGGGAGATTGTATTCTCATAGCTGCGAAACATTGACTTAAAGTTAAATTGACAGAGCTCATAAATCCACTTAGTGTCAGGGACAGAGGACCGTGTCATTCCGCTAGACATCTACGAGGCATATTAGACTGGACTATTCTTGGATTTCACATAGCTGATGGTTGCCAAAGCCTAAGAATATTAAATACCTTTATGAAAATCATTACATAAACGTCTCGTGTCTCGCAAGCATTGATTAAAATGCCACTGTTACATTTAAGGGTTCTGAGGTGCTATAAAACATTCAAGGAAGAAGGAAACATCCAGCTCAACGAGATAGTGAAAAAACGTGTCGTTCCTTTATTCACTTCAATAATATATGTGGAGGATAAAAACATCAGCAACAACAGGAATAAAAACAGTATCAACGTGTTTCTGGTGACAGAGCACCCTTAGTCATGATATGCTATAAAACATTGCTGTTATTTCAGGTGACTTTTCAAAAAGTCACAGAAAGTCATATCTCCCAATATTAAAGACAGGGAGAGGAACATGTAATATGGTACAAGCACAGTAATTGTGCCCATTCTGAAGACATTTAGTGCTCTCGCCCACTATGTACCCTTTTTATGGTCCCATACAGTATATTGCTCTCAAAAATGCTCCTGACCCTGTACTATACCCCCACAATGAATTACCATACACAAATTACCCTACACATACTGTGATGACCCAAGAGTGCCCCAAGCAAAATATGATGCCTATACAGTGCCCTTTACATAGGATAATAAGCACTGTGCCCCAAAAACAGTATAATGCCACCCACCGTCCCCCAACGTGGTACAATAACCCCCATGCTCCCCCACATGGCATGATGTCCCCATGGCACAGGCTGAATGATGGAACAGGAAGCTCCCTGTTCTACCGTTGAGTTAAACTATATCTGTACCTGTAAGATGCAGATACCGTTGACATTGAGACATTCGGTGGGCAGAGCCGCTCACTACCAGATTTCATCAATTCACAGTCTCCATAGGGTCCACATGGTCTTTCGCTATTAGGTTTTCTCCTGACTCTACGTAGCACATGTTCAGACGCAGCATGGAGGAAATTATACAGCACTACTTAGCACTGTAGCTGTGAATCCAGCTCTGGAATGAGATGATACATGGACTACAAAGATTTTTTCTTTGTCTCTCTACTTCTCTCTCTCTCTGCTGCTCTGTTCTTCCTCAGCCCCATTCCCTTTGTCAAACTTCAATAGGCAGCTGTAATCTGATCCCGCAGTGAGTTGCAGTCCATCATATTTTAAGCAGAATGGATTTTATTATCCAAGCATATAATAAGTTCCTCCAAAGGAAGGGGGGTGGGGGAGGGAAGGAAAAAGAGTGGCTTAAAATGGAAAAAATAAGCCGATGTCTCTGATACATTACAGTTTCCAATATTTGCTTATAATGTTGATTTATGCAAGAGTTGGAACGATAGTGACCTTTTAAGTAAACAGTTAACCTTTATATACTGACAGGTTATCATTTCTAACAGAACATTTGGTAATATATAAAATGACTATAAAATAAATGTTGTTTCAAATTTGCATTCTGTGCCCCCAAAATAGTTTTTTAGTGTCACAGAATTAGTTTTGCATCCAGTAAACAATAATAGTAACACAGTGCAGATAGTGCAGAGATGTAAATGACGGGAGTGCTAGTCACCCGCTCTAATAGAAATATATAAATAGGGAGGACCCTTGTAATCCTGCACAGGGCATATATGCTCCCTGGTATAAGGAGCCAGAAGTCTTCTAATTCTATTATTTCTTATCATAAAATTGGTCTGTGATAATCCCAGATTTCAGTTATTATCAGTGTTACAGTAACAGGCTTACCAATAATCTATGTGTTTATCCAGATTATCACTTAGATTAATAGTGATTAGTGTTGAGCGATACCTTCCGATATCGGGAAATATCGGATCAGATTGGATCGGACCGATACCCCCAAAATACCGATACCGGAAACCAATGCAAGTCAATGGGACACAAATATCGGAATGAAAAAAAACCATTTCTTTCCTTTGCACATCCAGTTTCGGAGGGGGGAAGAGTGTGGGCGGTGCGTGGGCGGAGACTGCGTGTCTGTGTGTGCGGGCGGGGTCTGTACGGGCCTCTCGGGGCTCTGTGCGGGCTGCTGGGGGGTCTGTGCGGCCTGCCGGGGGTCTGTGCGGGGTGCCAGGGGTCTGTGCGGGCCTGCCGGGGGTCTGTGCGGGCTGCCGGGGGTCTGTGCGGGCCTGCCGGGGGTCTGTGCGGGCTGCCGGGGGTCTGTGCGGGCCTCTCGGGGGTTGTGCGTGTGTGCAGGCATCGTCCGATGGGACTACAAGTCCCATCGGGCTATGCCTGCTACAATGACAGTGATTGACACATTAGCCAATGATGGGACAGTAGTAGTCCCATCATCCGGCTAATGTGTTGAATGTAAAAAAAACAACAACACAAACATTCATACTACATACAACATACTATATACATACATGCAACATACATACCACATACATACTACATACATACATACTACATACATACTACATACATACATACAACATACGTACTACATACATACATATATACTACATACATACAACATACACACATACTACATACATACATACAACATAATACATACTACATACATACAACATACATGCTACATACATACATACATACTACATACATACATAAAACATACATACATACTACATATATACTAAATACATACTACATACATACATCATACATACAACATACATACTACATGCATACTACATACATACATACAACATACATACTACATGCATACTACATACATGCATACTACATGCATACATACTACTGTACCATACTGCATACATACTGCATACATACTATATACATACATACAACATACATACTACATACATACATACATACATAGAGCATACATAAAACATGCTACATACATACTACATACAACATACATACAACATACATACAACATACTACATACATACTACATACATACTACATACAATACATTCATACATTACATACAATACATACATATAGACATACAGTACATATAACATAGAGTACATACTCATCATCACTTGTCACTTGGTTCCCCGAAGCCAGTGTCATCTGTAAAAAATATGAAAATAACAAACAAACAATATACTCCCTGATTCGTAAAAATCCACGTGTGTCCCTCAACGATCTCCCGTGGAGAACGGTGTTATGGTTCTCAATGGCAAGAGAACATAGCCCAGCAAACATAAGAACTAGCTCTTGGAAGGATGGAAACTAAACTGACCATGAACTAAACCTGCCGCACAACTAACAGTAGCCGGGTAGCGTAGCCTGCGTTTTATCCCTAGACGCCCAGCGCCGGCCGGAGGACTAACTAATCCTGGCAGAGGAAAATATAGTCCTGGCTCACCTCTAGAGAAATTTCCCCGAAAGGCAGACAGAGGCCCCCACAAATATTGGCGGTGATTTTAGATGAAATGACAAACGTAGTATGAAAATAGGTTTAGCAAAATTGAGGTCCGCTTTCTAGATAGCAGGAAGACAGAAAGGGCACTTTCATGGTCAGCTGAAAACCCTATCAAAACACCATCCTGAAATTACTTTAAGACTCTAGTATTAACTAATAACATCAGAGTGGCAATTTCAGATCACAAGAGCTTTCCAGACACAGAAACGAAGCTACAGCTGTGAACTGGAACAAAATGCAAAAACAAACAAGGACTAAAGTCCAACTTAGCTGGGAGTTGTCTAGCAGCAGGAACATGCACAGAAAGGCTTCTGATTACAATGTTGACCGGCATGGAAGTGACAGAGGAGCAAGGCTAAATAGCGACTCCCACATCCTGATGGAAACAGGTGAACAGAGAGGATGATGCACACCAGTTCAATTCCACCAGTGGCCACCGGGGGAGCCCAAAATCCAATTTCACAACAGTACCCCCCCCTCAAGGAGGGGGCACCGAACCCTCACCAGAACCACCAGGGCGATCAGAATGAGCCCTATGAAAGGCACGGACCAAATCGGAGGCATGAACATCAGAGGCAGTCACCCAAGAATTATCCTCCTGACCGTATCCCTTCCATTTGACCAGATACTGGAGTTTCCGTCTGGAAACACAGGAGTCCAAGATTTTTTCCACAACGTACTCCAACTCGCCCTCAACCAACACCGGAGCAGGAGGCTCAACGGAAGGCACAACCGGTACCTCATACCTGCGCAATAATGACCGATGAAAAACATTATGAATAGAAAAAGATGCAGGGAGGTCCAAACGGAAGGACACAGGGTTAAGAATCTCCAATATCCTGTACGGGCCGATGAACCGAGGCTTAAACTTGGGAGAAGAAACCCTCATAGGGACAAAACGAGAAGACAACCACACCAAGTCCCCAACACAAAGCCGAGGACCAACCCGACGCCGGCGGTTGGCAAAAAGCTGAGTCTTCTCCTGGGACAACTTCAAATTGTCCACTACCTGCCCCCAAATCTGATGCAACCTCTCCACCACAGCATCCACTCCAGGACAATCCGAAGACTCCACCTGACCAGAAGAAAATCGAGGATGAAACCCCGAATTACAGAAAAAGGGAGACACCAAGGTGGCAGAGCTGGCCCGATTATTGAGGGCAAACTCCGCTAAAGGCAAAAAAGCAACCCAATCATCCTGATCTGCAGACACAAAACACCTCAAATATGTCTCCAAGGTCTGATTCGTCCGCTCGGTCTGGCCATTAGTCTGAGGATGGAAAGCAGATGAGAAAGACAAATCTATGCCCATCCTAGCACAGAATGCTCGCCAAAATCTAGACACGAATTGGGTACCTCTGTCAGAAACGATATTCTCCGGAATACCATGCAAACGGACCACATTTTGAAAAAACAGAGGAACCAACTCGGAAGACGAAGGCAACTTAGGCAGGGGAACCAAATGGACCATCTTAGAGAAACGATCACACACCACCCAGATGACAGACATCTTCTGAGAAACAGGAAGATCCGAAATAAAATCCATCGAGATGTGCGTCCAGGGCCTCTTTGGGATAGGCAAGGGCAACAACAATCCACTAGCCCGAGAACAACAAGGCTTGGCCCGAGCACAAACGTCACAAGACTGCACGAAGCCTCGCACATCTCGAGACAGGGAAGGCCACCAGAAGGACCTTGCCACCAAATCCCTGGTACTAAAGATTCCAGGATGACCTGCCAACGCAGAAGAATGAACCTCAGAAATGACTTTACTGGTCCAATCATCAGGAACAAACAGTCTACCAGGTGGGCAACGATCAGGTCTATCCGCCTGAAACTCCTGCAAGGCCCGCCGCAGGTCTGGAGAAACGGCAGACAATATCACTCCATCCTTAAGGATACCTGTAGGTTCAGAATTACCAGGGGAGTCAGGCTCAAAACTCCTAGAAAGGGCATCCGCCTTAACATTCTTAGAACCCGGCAGGTAGGACACCACAAAATTAAACCGAGAGAAAAACAACGACCAGCGCGCCTGTCTAGGATTCAGGCGTCTGGCGGACTCAAGATAAATTAGATTTTTGTGGTCAGTCAATACCACCACCTGATGTCTAGCCCCCTCAAGCCAATGACGCCACTCCTCAAAAGCCCACTTCATGGCCAAAAGCTCCCGATTCCCAACATCATAATTCCGCTCGGCGGGCGAAAATTTACGCGAGAAAAAAGCACAAGGTCTCATCACGGAGCAATCGGAACTTCTCTGCGACAAAACCGCCCCAGCTCCGATTTCAGAAGCGTCGACCTCAACCTGAAAAGGAAGAGCAACATCAGGCTGACGCAACACAGGGGCGGAAGAAAAGCGGCGCTTAAGCTCCCGAAAGGCCTCCACAGCAGCAGGGGACCAATCAGCAACATCAGCACCCTTCTTAGTCAAATCAGTCAATGGTTTAACAACATCAGAAAAACCAGCAATAAATCGACGATAAAAGTTAGCAAAGCCCAAAAATTTCTGAAGACTCTTAAGAGAAGAGGGTTGCGTCCAATCACAAATAGCCTGAACCTTGACAGGATCCATCTCGATGGAAGAGGGGGAAAAAATATATCCCAAAAAGGAAATCTTTTGAACCCCAAAAACGCACTTGGCCCCCTTTATGCGAGCAAACAAATCAGTCAGCAGTGGCAACGGATATTGATATTTAACCGTGATTTTATTCAAAAGCCGATAATCAATGCACGGCCTCAAAGAGCCATCTTTCTTAGCCACAAAGAAAAAAACGGCTCCTAAGGGAGATGACGAAGGACGAATATGTCCCTTTTCCAAGGACTCCTTTATATATTCTCGCATAGCAGCATGTTCAGGCACAGACAGATTAAATAAACGACCCTTAGGGTATTTACTACCCGGAATCAAATCTATGGCACAATCGCACTCCCGGTGTGGAGGTAATGAACCAAGCTTAGGTTCTTCAAAAACGTCACGATATTCAGTCAAGAATTCAGGAATCTCAGAGGGAATAGATGATGAAATGGAAACCACAGGTACGTCCCCATGCGTCCCCTTACATCCCCAGCTTAACACAGACATAGCTTTCCAGTCAAGGACTGGGTTATGAGATTGCAGCCATGGCAATCCAAGCACCAACACATCATGTAAGTTATACAGCACAAGAAAGCGAATAATCTCCTGGTGATCCGGATTAATCCGCATAGTTACTTGTGTCCAGTATTGTGGTTTATTGCTAGCCAATGGGGTGGAGTCAATCCCCTTCAGGGGTATAGGAGTTTCAAGAGGCTCCAAATCATACCCACAGCGTTTGGCAAAGGACCAATCCATAAGACTCAAAGCGGCGCCAGAGTCGACATAGGCATCCGCGGTAATAGATGATAAAGAACAAATCAGGGTCACAGATAGAATAAACTTAGACTGTAAAGTGCCAATTGAAACAGACTTATCAAGCTTCTTAGTACGCTTAGAGCATGCTGATATAACATGAGTTGAATCACCGCAATAGAAGCACAACCCATTTTTTCGTCTAAAATTCTGCCGTTCACTTCTGGACAGAATTCTATCACATTGCATATTCTCTGGCGTCTTCTCAGTAGACACCGCCAAATGGTGCACAGGTTTGCGCTCCCGCAGACGCCTATCGATCTGGATAGCCATTGTCATGGACTCATTCAGACCCGCAGGCACAGGGAACCCCACCATAACATCCTTAATGGCATCAGAGAGACCCTCTCTGAAATTCGCCGCCAGGGCGCACTCATTCCACTGAGTAAGCACAGCCCATTTACGGAATTTCTGGCAGTATATTTCAGCTTCGTCTTGCCCCTGAGATAGGGACATCAAGGCCTTTTCCGCCTGAAGTTCAAACTGAGGTTCCTCATAAAGCAACCCCAAGGCCAGAAAAAACGCATCCACATTGAGCAACGCAGGATCCCCTGGAGCCAATGCAAAAGCCCAATCCTGAGGGTCGCCCCGGAGCAAGGAAATCACAATCCTGACCTGCTGAGCAGGATCTCCAGCAGAGCGAGATTTCAGGGACAAAAACAACTTGCAATTATTTTTGAAATTTTGAAAGCAAGATCTATTCCCCGAGAAAAATTCAGGCAAAGGAATTCTAGGTTCAGATATAGGAACATGAACAACAAAATCTTGTAAATTTTGAACTTTCGTGGTGAGATCATTCAAACCTGCAGCTAAACTCTGAATATCCATTTTACACAGGTGAACACAGAGCCATTCCAGGATTAGAAGGAGAGAGAGAGAGAAAGGCTGCAATATAGGCAGACTTGCAAGAGATTCAATTACAAGCACACTCAGAACTAAAGGGAAAAAAAAAAATATATATCTTCAGCAGACTTCTCTTTTCTCTCCTTTCTCTGTCAATTAATTTAACCCTTTGTTGGCCGGTCAAACTGTTATGGTTCTCAATGGCAAGAGAATATAGCCCAGCAAACATAAGAACTAGCTCTTGGAAGGATGGAAACTAAACTGACCATGAACTAAACCTGCCGCACAACTAACAGTAGCCGGGTAGCGTAGCCTGCGTTTTATCCCTAGACGCCCAGCGCCGGCCGGAGGACTAACTAATCCTGGCAGAGGAAAATATAGTCCTGGCTCACCTCTAGAGAAATTTCCCCGAAAGGCAGACAGAGGCCCCCACAAATATTGGCGGTGATTTTAGATGAAATGACAAACGTAGTATGAAAATAGGTTTAGCAAAATTGAGGTCCGCTTTCTAGATAGCAGGAAGACAGAAAGGGCACTTTCATGGTCAGCTGAAAACCCTATCAAAACACCATCCTGAAATTACTTTAAGACTCTAGTATTAACTAATAACATCAGAGTGGCAATTTCAGATCACAAGGGCTTTCCAGACACAGAAACGAAGCTACAGCTGTGAACTGGAACAAAATGCAAAAACAAACAAGGACTAAAGTCCAACTTAGCTGGGAGTTGTCTAGCAGCAGGAACATGCACAGAAAGGCTTCTGATTACAATGTTGACCGGCATGGAAGTGACAGAGGAGCAAGGCTAAATAGCGACTCCCACATCCTGATGGAAACAGGTGAACAGAGAGGATGATGCACACCAGTTCAATTCCACCAGTGGCCACCGGGGGAGCCCAAAATCCAATTTCACAACAGAACGGCAGCATCAGCTGATGCGACCACTCTCTAGGGGCTCCAGGAATACAATGACGGGAGGAAGGTATCCTTCCGCACTGTATTCCTCCGCCGCTGATAAAAAATAGTCCCTAGTCTCACTTTTGGCATTGCGGTGTGAGAAATTTCCCACTCAGCAAATGCCATAAAGTGAGACTCTGAACTAAGGTAACCTCTCAGTGATGCACTGCAGGAGCCATTGTCTCCTGTCAGTGTGTTACTGAGGGTCCTATAGAGCAGTGACATCACCCGATGTCACTGTTCTGTAGGGGAGATCGTCGTGGGACACTCATTATTGATTGGACTGCGTCGGACAGGGAGTATACGGTTTATTATGTTATGTTTTTTGCAGGTGCTGAAGTATGGTAAGTATGGTGAAATGAAGAATATTAAAATACTTTTTTCTGGCTGTGTCTTTATTTTTTTTAAAACTCTTTCACTACACTAGGATTAATAATGGATAGGCGTCTTATTGACGCCTCTCCATTATTAACCCGACTTGATGTCACCTTACAGTAGCAAGTTGACATTAACCCCTTATTACCCCATATCCCACCGCTACACGGGAGTGGGAAGAGAGGGGCTTAGTGCCGGAATTGGCGCAGGCTATGAATATCAGCCCGCAGCTGTCTGCGTAGCCTTTCTGGCTATAAAATATAGGGGGACCCCACGTCATTTTTTGGGGGGGTCCCCCTATTTTAATAGTCAGTAAAGGCTATGCAGACAGCTGCGGGCTGATATTCATAGCAGGCTACAAATATTGGCCCCCGGCCGTCGGCTTTCCCCCTCTGGCGCAGAAAATTGCGCGGGAGCCCTCGCCATTTTTTTCCGTTTTTTTTTTTAATTAAACGCTCATTAAGGCCTCTTTCACACTTGCGTCAGGCCGACGTACCGACGCACATTGTGAAATTTTTGCACGACGTGGGCAGCAGATGCAGTTTTTCAACGCATCCGCTGCCCATTCTGAAGTCCGGGGAGGAGGGGGCAGAGTGTCGGCCGCGCATACGCGGTAGAAAATGGCGGACGCGACGGACAAAAAAACGTTCACTTGAACGGTTTTTCGTTCCGACGGTCTGCCAAAACACGACGGATCCGTTGCACGACGGACGTAACGTGTGGCCATCCTTCGCGATCCGTCGCTAATGCAAGTCTATGGGTAAAAAACACATCCTGCGAGCACATTTGCAGGATCCGTTTTTTTCCCAAAACAACGGATTGCGACGGATTGCTAAAAACGCAAGTGTGAAAGTAGCCTTAGAAACATCAGCCTTTCTATTATATATCTATGGATATATCTATCTATAGATATATTTATAGATAGATATATCTATAGATACATAGATGTATCTATCCATATATCTGGCTGCTTTCACACATCAGGTTTTTGCCATCAGGCACAATCCGGCGAGTTTTTTTAAAAAAACTATCCACTTTTTTCCGCCGGATCCGTTTTTTTCTCATAGAGTTGTATTAGCGCCGGATTGCGCCTGATGGCCACACGTTTCATCCGTTTTTTGCCGGATCCATCAAAAAAGCTGTTTCCGCCGTACAGAAAACACATACAGAGGAACGGTGAAAAAACGCACGATGAATCCGGCGAAAAACGTATGAAACTGAGATGTGAAATTATGAATCCGGCCTCCGAATCCGTTTTTTTATGCATGTTTCCATTCAAATCATGCACAGTTTCCGTTTATTTATTTATTTCGAAAAACTGCATCAAAACTGCACCAAAACTGCATCAAAAACGCATCAAAACTGCATCAAAACTGCACCAAAACTGCATCAAAACTGCACCAAAACTGCATCAAAAATGCATCAAAACGGCACCAAAAACTGCATCAAAACCTGCATCAACAGTACTGGCTAATGTGTCAATCACTGTCCTTGTAACAGGCATAGCTCGATGGGACTTGTAGTCCCATCGGACGATGCCTGCACACATGCACAACCCCCGAGAGGCCCGCACAGACCCCCAGCAGCCCACACAGACCCCCGGCAGCCCACACAGACCCCTGGCAGGCCAGTGCAGACCCCCGACGGACCCGCACAGACCCCCCACAGTCACACACAGACCCCGCCCGCACAGACACGCAGGCTCCACCCACGTACCACCCACACTCCATTATAGTGCATCATTGCACTATGGGAACTTCCGATTCCGGTATTCGATATCGTAAAAGTATCGGAACTCAGTATCGGAACTCAGTATCGGAATGCTCAACACTAATAATGAGGAAAACATGCACAGTGATTGGTAAGTTTTTTGATGCTATATGCAAGTCACACAATATAATATTTTTAAAGGCATTACTTTATGCTTCCATGCCATTTATATTACTAACGCCTTACAATCTATCATTCTATCTATCTACAGGTGCTCCTCACAAAATTAGAATATCATCAAAAAGTTACATTATTTCAGCTCCTCAATACAAAAAGTGAAACGCATATATTCTATAGAGTCATTACAAACAGAGTGATCTATTTCAAGTGTTTATTTCTGTTAATGTTGATGATTATTAGTGATGAGCGAATATACTCGTTACTCAAGATTTCTCGAGCATGATCGGGGGTCCTCCGAGTATTTTTTAGTGCTTGGAGATTTAGTTTTTCTTGCCGCAGCTGAATGATTTACATCTGTTAGCAAGCATAAGTACATGTGGGGGTTGCCTGGTTGCTAGAGAATTCCCACATGTACTTATGCTGGCTAACAGATGTAAATCATTCAGCTGCGGCAAGAAAAACTAAATCTTCGAGCACTAAAAAATACTCGGAGGACCCCCGAGCGTGCTCGAGAAATTAAAATAAAATAAATAATCTTTATTTTTATATAGCACTAACATATTCCGCAGCTCTCTCGAGTAATGAGTATATTCGCTCATCACTAATGATTATGGCTTACAGCCAATGAAAACCCAAAAGTCATTATCTCAGTAAATTAGAATATTTTATAACACCAGCTTGAAAAATGATTTTAAAATCCGAAATGTTGGCCTACTGAAATGTATGTTCAGTAAATGCACTCAATACTTGGTCGGGTCTCCTTTTGCATCAACTACTGCATCAATGCGGAGTGGCATGGAGGCGATCAGCCTGTGGCACTGCTGAGGGGTTATGGAAGCCCAGGTTGCTTTGATAACAGCCTTCAGCTCATCTGAATTGTTGGATCTGGTGTCTCTCAACTTCCTCTTAACAATACCCCATAGATACTCTATGGGGTTAAGGTCAGGCGAGTTTGAGGCCAATCTAGCACAGTGATACTGTTGTTTGTAAACCAGGTATTGGTACTTTTGGCCGTGTGGACAGGTGCCAAGTCCTGCTGGAGAATGACATTTCCATCCCCAAAAAGCTTGTTGGCAGAGGGAATCATGAAGTGCTCTAAAATTTCCTGGTGGACGGCTGCGCTGACTTTGGTCTTGATAAAACACAGTGGACCTACACCAGCAGATGACATGGCTCCCCAACCCATCACTGATTGTGGAATCTTCACACTAGACCTCGAGCAGCTTGGATTGTGGCCTCTCCACTCTTCCTCCAGACTCTGGAACCTTGATTTCCAAATGAAATGCAAAATTTACTTTAATCTGAAAACAACACCTTGGACCACTGAGTAACAGTCCAGTTCTTTTTCTCCTTGGCCCATGTAAGACTCTTCTGGCTTTGTCTATTGGTCATGCGTGGCTTGACACAAGGAATGTGACACTTGTAGCCCATGTCCTGGATATGTCTGTGTGTGGTGGCTCTTGAAGCAATGTCTCCAGCAGCAGTCCACTACTTGTGAATCTCCCCCAAAATTTATGAATGGCCTTTTCTCAACAATCCTTTCAAGGCTGCGGTTATCCCGGTTGCTTGTGCACCTTTTTCTACCACACTTTTTCCTTCCACTCCACTTCCCATTAATATTCTTGGATACAGCACTCTGTGAACAGCCGGCTTCTTTAGCAATGACCTTTTGTGGCTTCCCCTCCTTGTGGAGTGTGTCAATGACTGCCTTCTGGGCATCTGTCAAGTCAGCAGTCTTCCCCATGATTGTGGAGCCTACTGACACAGACTAAGGGACCTTTTTAAACCCTTAAGTTGTTTTTGCTAATTATTCTAATTTAGTGAGATAATGACTTTAGGGTTTTCATTGGTGTAAGCCATAATCATCAACATTAACAGAAATAAGCATTTGAAATAGATCACTCTGTCTGTAATGACTCTGTATAATGTATGAGTTTCACTTTTTGTATTGAAGAACTGAAATAAGTGAACTTTCTGATGATATTCTAATTTAGTGAGAAGCACCTGTATTTTGTTTGTAGCCTCAGGCACGTTTTCCCTGTCCGATGCACCTGCAGTGGTCCCAGAACCTTTTTGCTTATGGACTGAACGTTACATAGTGCTTCAGGTACTTTTTGTATTAGACATGCATTGATATTTTTCTGGAATTATAAGGCCCTTTCCATGGTTCATATGTATCGGCTTCCATCAATATTCTATCACGTGAATCATGTTATGCTCAGTCAGTAAATCTATCCTTTTCTTTCTTGTCCCCAGACGTTGACCACGGACATATATGAATGTCAGCTGCAAGTCACAATCCCTTCCAGCCGTCGACCATGCAAGAATCCCACTGTTGTACCAGGACAAACCACATGTGACAACTGGTTGCTATAACAGGTGCGGCTATTGAAGACTACAGTGTAATTCCGCATTGTGTGCCAAGTCATGCTTATAACCTTCACTTACCAATATTCACTTACGTTCCAGAGTAAGACATAGGTTTGCCGTGTTCTTGTAGTGAACAATAAAAAATTGTCATAACCAACAAAAATAATAAAAATTGAATATTTTTTTGCTATTTCACAGTTGAAGTTCTTTTAATTGACAATGTATGGTAAAAAAAAATAGTACAGGAAAAAAAAAAATATTTTCATTTTATTGTGACCAACTGAACAACAGTGTCAATTAGATTTATTTTTAACACATACTGCCTTTCTCACTAAATGTGTTGTATCCGCCTCCCTCAAAACAGATTAAAACTGCTTTTGGTGCACCTACCATTCTAATATGTCCATGAACTATGACAGATTATCATTCTCTGTAATTTGCCATTAATTTTTCTTCAGTACATGATTCCATTTCATCAGCATTCTGCCAGCACATTAGGTGTTGGAACCTTCTTTGCATCGCTTCTCAACATGCATTGCTCCTTGGAGTGACTTAAAAAGTTGTTAAAAAGGTCGATCTAATGGTCTTTTCAAATTTGCATTGTGGTTCTCGTTTATTACATGAGCAATAGCACATTGCTGGATGCGTCACATGTAGGGTACGACTGTTGTCCAACTAAACCCACTGAGTGGGGTCCGATAGGTTTTCCTTTAATTTTATGGCAAATTATAATTATATTGGTTAAATCTGGGACTGTCCACTCCACATGCCGACGTCTAAGACTCTTTCCTGTCTTTTGACCTTATTAAACTGAATACTTTCAGAGATGTCCTATTAAAATGAAGTCTTGTTAAACCAGATAGTAAATCAACAGTCAAGACCTGAGGATCTACTGTATCACTGAGTGACTGATAATGATATGACCGATCAGCCGTAATGACAGACAAGAGAAGGACGAGGGATTGATAAATGACTTGTATGTTTTATTGGCTGGAGCGCAATTAAAACCTGAGGAAATGAATTAACATTATTTGTACAGTTAGGTCAAATGTTTTCCTTGGGTTTAGAAAATATTAAAAGAACATTAAAGTGAGTCTATCAGCAGAAAATGACTGTACAAACCAAGCACAGGCTCTCCGTGCACTCTTGGTGTTGTCAAACAGTTCAGTGCAATTTTCCACCTGCTGGTTTTCCATAGCTCTCCACCATGTTCTTCCTTGATTGACAGATCTGGGTTTACAGGAGCCAGAAAAGGGTGGAAGTAGATGAAAACAGGTAGTAAGGTTGGCAAGTAGTGATGAGCGAACGTCCTCAGATAAGGTGTTATCTGAGCATGCTCTGATGCTAACCAAGTGACTTCGGAGTGCTCGAAAAATATGTTCGAGTCCCTGCGGCTGCATGTCTCATGGCTGTTCAGCAGCCACAATACCTGCAGGAACTGCCTAACAGCCGCGGGGGCTCGAACATCGAGCATGCCGGAGTCACTCGGTTAGCACCCGAGCATGCTGAGATGACACCTTATCCCTGCACGTTCACTCATCACTATTGGCAAGTGCTCAGGGCAAGAAAATTATTTTAGGTTTGGTAAACCATGCCCCATTAGCACTCTGCGACCCTTCCACCAGTCCAGTATTGAGACTCTTCTCTCACAAGCACATTTATTGTATTTTAACAAAATACTTATGTAATTTTAACTTGTCATTTGGCCTCTGTTTTTTCTGCTTTTTTGCTAAAATGCAACATAAAATTTGTAAAATAAAAGGTTATACATGGCATAATATTTATTTTTTCTTGTTATTATTTTTATTTTTTTTTTGCCTCTGGTTTTATTACTTTAGACCTAAATCTTGCCTTAACCCTAATATTATTTTTTGTTTGTTTTTGACAGGGGATATTCTTGTATTTTATCACCCTGCAGGTTACAGTTTCTCACAACATTTTAAGTGAGAGAAAAGAAGTAGAGAGCAGTGAGAGAAAACAGTGCAGCCCATGATTATTAGCTTTGTTGCTGCCTATGCAGAGTCCAGAAGTCAAAATGAGTGTGGCATTGGCTGCTGCATTTTGGTTCCTGACTAAGCAGAGTGCAGCAGCCGATCATTAAGTTGCCTCGACCGCTGCGCTCTGCTTAGTGGCAGCAGTACCTCAAATAAAGCAGTCACTGCGCTGGCGGACACAGACAGAAAGGACCACGTGCAAGAAACGAATATGGGTAAACCTGGTTCTCTCATAAAGCCCCCTACTGCCATGATAACCCATAAATCCTCTGTGATAGCATTGCACAGACAGGCATAAAACACTGCAATACAAGAGTTATCAAGAAATCGGTGACCAGAAAAATGCCCACAGGAAAAATGCCCACAGGAAAAATGCCCACAGGAAAATTGCCCACACAGAAAAATGCTCACACGGAAAATTGCCCACACGGAAAATTGCCCACACGGAAAATTGCCCACATGGAAAATTGCCCACACGGAAAATTGCCCACACGGAAAATTGCCCACACGGAAAATTGCCAATTGCAGCATCACAAAGTTTCAGATCCATGATATTTGATGTGCAAGGTGAAGAATGGCCACAGAAAATTGCCCACAGGCTTAATTATAGGTTAAATGCTCTGTAGGACAGGGGGATAGTATATGCATGTATACATGAGATGCTCTGCAGGGCAGAAGAATAATATATAATTATAGGTGAGATGCTCTGCAGGACAGAGAATAGCAAAGAGATATAGGTTAAATGCTCTGCAGGACAGGGGGATAGTATGCAGGTATACGTGAGATGCTCTGCAGGGCAGAAGAATAATATAGAATTATAGGTGAGATGCTCTGTAGCACAGAAGAATGTCGGCAAAAATTGCCCACATAAAAAACTACCAACAAGTTTATTAAGAACAGTTTATTAAGGAGTTCTAATAACAACAATAACTTAAGTTTATTAAACCATCATTGCACACCTTCAAATAATTAGCTACCGGGTGATTGTCCTTGACTTCCATGGGCTCCATTGAAATACAATACAGCACAACACAGGCAGCAAAGAAAATGCAGGTTTCTACAGGTTCGGTTCACTCATCCCTAGTCCCAGAGTACGGATTCTGTTCTTAGGAGTTGTCATTCCACTGTGCTAACAATAATTCTACTCTCATTGTGGTGTGTCTGGGCCTAGAGACCCTTAGGCTATGTTCATACGCTGAGGATTTTGCTGCGGATCCGCAGCGTTTCCGCAGCTGCGGGTCTGCAGCGGTTTCCCATGCGTTTACAGTACAATGTACTGTACAATGTACATGCTGCAGAAAAAAACGCGCGGAAACGCAGCGGTTTACATTCCGCAGCATGTCAATTCTTTGTGCGGAATCCGCAGCGGTTTTACACCTGATCCATAATAGAAAACCGCAGGTGTAAAACCGCAGTGGAATCCGCACAAAAACCGTGGTAAATCTGCAGTAAATCGGCAATAAATCCGCAGGAAAAATGCGCAGAGGACCATTCTATGTGTGCACATACCCTTAATCAAATCCACTCTGCATTTCCATCCATCCTATGCCTGCCTGCACCTGCAGTATATGTGTATGATACATAACTAGGTAGGGTCTGTTCACTCTTACTCTTGGTAGTCATAAGTGGACAGGGAAGGAAGTGCAGGCCCCAGATTCACTGCCACTGAAGTCAACGGGAGAGAGGCCAAAAAATCGCATGCTCTAGCGTCCCCTAGTCAGACTTCAAATAAAAGAAAAAAGGTCTTAAATTTCTACAAAAGTAAAAAAATTAAATAGCAACACAAAACAACCCTTTTTCTTGCAAAAATGCTTTTATATGTAAAAAGAAATAAGACAATGCATGTCATCCCAACCATAATACTCCATATTATAACACAAATGTGTTATTTAGTAAACATTATGAAATAAAACCCTAAAAAATACCTTACTTAACACAGGATTGTGCTCAGTAACCTACAGACAGTATCAGGTCGGCGCCATTATACTGATTAAAATAACACCTGGTGATGAAATCCGTCTTGTGGTTCTTGTTTAATCTTTATTTTCAGTTAATGAGGTTCTCGTGCTCCGGGGCGGGGCTGTGGGAGGGGCTTTATGTGGTGTTCTGCTTAGGTATTCATCTATATGGCTTCTGACAGGTCACTGAACCCTCACTGACCTGCCCCCTATTTTACACACTGAATAGAATTATGTTTTTTGTTTAAAAAAGAATCTCATTAACTGAAAACTGCAAATACAGATTAAACAACAACCACAAGACGGATTTCATCAAACAAGGTTTCATTTTAATCAGTATAACGGCGCCGACCTGACACTGTCTGTAGGTTACTGTGCACAATTCTGCTGACAGGTTCCCTTTCAACATAAAACTCTGTGCACTATAAAGCTAATGTTATTTATGCTGCAAAGCGAACGACCAAAAAATTTGAAATGTACAAACACAATAGTGAAATTGTTGCTTTTTTTTCTGTTCCACTGCAGAAAAAGTTAATAGAAGTTATTCAGATAGTTTATATGAACCTGAAAATAGTGGCAAGATTAAAACAGAAAAAAAAACAAACAAAACCCCAATATAACTATGTTGATGGAAAATAAAAAAAAAGATACTTTGTATACCTTTAGATGGGTATTTCTGCAGAATATGGTGGCATGTAAAAGTTTGGGCTCCCCTGGTCAAAGTTACAGTTATTGCGAACAGTTAAGCAAGATCAAAATGAAATGATCTCTAAAAGGGATAAAGGTAAAGATAATACATTTCTTTTGTATTTTAGGCAAAAAAAGTATATATTGTGATTTTTTCCATTTTAAAAATTGCAAAAAGGAAAATGGTCCGACACAAAAGATTGGGCACCCTTGGAGATTTGTGTGCTCAGATAACTTTGACCAAGGTTTCAGACCCTAATTAGCCTGTCAGGAGATGCAAATGTCCAAGCTTCATAAAAACCCAGCCTCCTCTAACCTTGTGCCAAATACAGCAGCCATGGGTTCTTCTAAGCCACTGCCTAGAACTCTGAAAAAGAAAATAACGAAGGCCCAAAAAGTAGGAGTAGGCTATAAGAAGATAGAAAAACATTTTCAAGTTGCTCTTTTCTCAGTTTGAAATGTAATTAAGAGATGGCAATTAACAGGAACAGTGGAGGTCAAGATAATGTGTGCAAGACCAAGAACAATTTCAGTGAGAGCTGCTTGTAGGATTGATAGCAAATCAGAACCCTCGCTTGACTGCAAAAGACTTTCAGAAAGATTTAGCAGGCTCAGCAGTTGCTGTACATTGCTCAACTGTTCAGAGACACCTGCACAAATATGGATTTCATGAAAGAGTTATCAGAATAAAACCTCACCATAAAATTCAGCATCAGAAGTATGCAAAAGAAAATCTAAATAAGCCTGATGCATTGTGGAATCCATTATCCATTTGTAGAAGCCGTCCTCTTTTCAACTTCAGCATTTTTACAGATGCTGTTATGTTTGTATCAAGAATTTTTTGAAATGTCATTGAATCCATTCTTCCCTCTACCCATGAAACGTTCCCGGTGCCATTGGCTGCAACACAATCCCAAAGCATGACTGATCCACCTCAATGCTTAATGGATGGCGAGATGTTCTGTTCCTGAAATTCTGTGCCCTTTTTTCTCCACAAATACCTTTGATCTTCAAGAGTTTTATTTTAACCTTATCTACTTTAACTCTTGAAGATCAAAGGTATTTGTGGAGAAAAAAGGGCACAGAATTTCAGGAACAGAACATCTCGCCATCCATTAAGCATTGAGGTGGATCAATCATGCTTTGGGATTGTGTTGCAGCCAATGGCACAGGGAGCCTTTCACAGGTAGAGGGAAGAATGGATTCAATGACATTTCAAAAAATTCTTGATGCAAACATAACACCATCTGTAAAAAAGCTGAAGTTGAAAAGAGGATGGCTTCTACAAATGGATAATGATCCTAAAACACATCAAAATCCACAACAGACGACCTCAAAAGCTGCAACTGAAGGTTTTACAATGACCCTCACAGTCCTCTGATCGGAACATCATTGAAAATCTGTGGTTAGAACTCAAAATAGCAGAGGATGGAAGACGACCCAGGAATCTCACAGAAATGGGAGAAATTTCCAAGGAAGAATGGATGAAAATCCCACAAACAAGAATTGAAAGACACTTGGCTGGCTACAAAAAGGGTTTATAAGCTGTGATAATTTCATAAGGGGGGGCTACTAGCTACTAACCATTCAGGGTGCCCAAACTTTTGCATTGGACCATTTTCCTTTTTTTAATTTTTAATGTATAAAAGATGAAAATATATATATTTTTTGCCTAAAATGCAAACATAATGTGTCATCTCTAACTTTAGACCTGTTAGAGATCATTTCATCTTCGACTTGCTTATCTGTTCCCAATAACAGTAATTTTGTCCAGGAGTGCCCAAACTTTTACATGCCCCTGTATGTCATAAAGGTCTGACAGGTCCCCTGCTCTGTTATACTATGTACCTGGCTGTATATGCAGCAGGTAAAATATACTCCTTTACTGATTACCCAAACCACATTTAAGATCACAGCCTTTTATCAATACCATAAAAACAAACAAAGAAACTGTAGAAAATAATAGAAGACGGCTGGCAGTGACGACTATATCACATTCTCTGAACATTCTGCTAAATTTCAAAATTTCTAACAAGATCATTATCCAAGTTTTTGGACTTCAACCAGAACATCCTTTCCCAGGAGAATGGAAGAATAGCAGTAAAACCAAAGTTTTGCTTCAGGATAAAAAATGAAAATCTCTCCCAGTCACGGAAAATATTAAACGCCTGCACAAATTACGTCTTTTATATTTAAATTCTGCTGGGCGCCACTCATCAAAGTTGTGATTTGGGAAGGAATCAGAGAACATTTGCAAGTTAATTCACATCCCAGTTATGAAAAATATTCCGCTGTTATCGTTCACTGAGCCGAGAATTGAAAGATGTGTGTAAATAATAGTGCGCAGAATACAGAAACCAATGCAGTCACGTGACAAGATGCTAAACAAGAGAAATACTTCAGTTGAACATATTTATATATACAGTGGGGAAAATAACTATTTTATACAATGCCGATTTTGAAAGTTTTCCCCACCTACAAAGAATGGAGAGGGCTGTAATTTTTATCGCATGTACACTTCAACTGTGTTAGACGGAGCAAATAAAAACAGAAAATCACATTGTATGATTTTTAAATAATTAAATGCATATTAGATGAAATAAGTATTTGATCACCTACCAACCAGTAAGAGTCCTGGCTCTCACGGACCTATTAGTTTTTTTTCTAAGAAGCCTCCTGGGGAGCTGTCACACAGACCGCTCTCCAGCGACCAACGATCAGGGGAACGACTTCGGCATCGTTGAAACTGTCTTCAACGATGCCGAAGTCCCCCTGCAGCACCCGGGTAACCAGGGTAAACATCGGGTTACTAAGCGCAGGGCCGCGCTTAGTAACCCGATGTTTACCATGGTTACCAAAAAAAACAAACAGTACATACTCACCATCTGATGTCCATCAGGTCCCTTGCCGTCTGCTTCCTGCTCTGACTGAGTGCCGCCGTACAGTGAGAGCAGAGCGCAGCGGTGACGTCACTGCTGTGCTGTGCTCTCACTGTACGGCCGGATCTCAGTCAGAGCAGGAAGCAGACGGCAAGGGACCTGACGGACATCAGATGGTGAGTATGTAGTGTTTGTTTTTTTTTTACATTTACGCTGGTAACCAGGGTAAACATCGGGTTACTAAGCGCGGCCCTGTGCTTAGTAACCCGATGTTTACCCTGGTTACCAGTGAAGACATCGCTGAATCCGTGTCACACACACCGATTCAGCGATGTCAGCGGGACCTCAACGACCAAAAAAAGGTCCAGGCCATTCCGACACGACCAGCGATCTCGCAGCAGGGGCCTGGTCGCTGGTACGTGTCACACATAGCGAGATCGCTACTGAGGTCGCTGTTGCGTCACAAAACTTGTGACTCAGCAGCGATCTCGCTATGTGAGACGGGGCCTCTACTCTGCCCTCATTATCTGTATTAATTGCATCTCTTTAAACTCGTTACCTGTATAAAAGACAGCTGTCCACAAACTCAATCAATCACACTCCAACGTCTCCACCATGGCCAAGACCTGTCTCAGGACACCAGGGACAAAATTGTAGACCTGCACAAGGCTGGGATTGGCTACAAGACAATAGGCAAGCAGCTTGGTGAGAAGGCAACAACTGTTGACACAATTATTAGAAAATGGAAGAAACACAAGATGACTGTCAATTTTCCTCGGTCTGGGGCTCCATGCAAGGTCTCACCTCATGGGGTAAGGATGATTCTGAGAAAGGTCAGGAATCAGCCCAGAACTACATGGGAGGACCTGGTCAATGATCTGAAGAGCACGGGGACTACAGTCTCAAACATTACCGTAACACACTACACCCTCGTGGAATAAAATCCAGCAGGTCACGCAAGATCCCTCTGCTCACTCCAGCACATGTCCAGGCCATTTGATGTTTTGCCAGTGACCAAAATAGATGTTTTTGGTATCAACCCCACTTGCCGTGTTTGGAGGAAGAAGAAGGATGAGTACAACCCCAAGAACACTGTCTCAACCGTAAAGCATGGTGGGGAAACATCATACTTTGGGGGTGCTTTTCTGCAAAGGGGACAGGATGACTGCACCGTATTGAAGGGAGAATAGATGGGATAATTTATTGCAAGATTTTGCCTACATCATCCTTCCCTCACTAAGAGCATTGAAGATGGGTCATGCAGCGGCTTATCTAGGGGGGCAGCCGAGGCATGTGCCCCGAGCACAGCCAGCAGAGGGGCTCAGTCAAGCCACCTAATGTGGAGGTCCACAGTGTCTCCCCCAGCGGCTGCATTCTGCCACCCCCCGGACTGAGAGTTGGCTGTTCTCTGTGCCGGCTCTGCGCTTCCTCTCACACAGACATTATGGATGACATAATCATTCAGCAGCCGGCTGTGCCAGAGAGAGGAAGCTGCCGACAGTGATGCTGCAGCAGAGCGGTGAGTGTGTGTGTATACGTGTGTGTATAGCGGAGGTGGTGGAATGGGCACTGATGGCGTGGTGGGGGAGAAAGCAATGATGGTGGTAATGGCAAAGACAATGATTGGAATTGTTGCAGAAGGAGGCAATGGATGGGGGTGGTGGAGGAGAATTCTGTCATGGAGGTGGTGGAAAGGGCAATGATGGGGGTGATGGAGAGGACAATGATGGGGTGGTAGGGGAGAAAGCAATGATGGAGGTGTGGAAAGGGCAATTATGGGGTAGTGGGGGAGAAAGCAATGCTAGTGGTGGAGGAGAAGGCCATGATGGAGGTGGTGAAAAGGGCAATGATGGGGGGGAGAGGACAATAATGGGATGCGGGGGAGTACAATGAGTGGTGTGGGGGATTGGGATGGGAGGAAGGGGAACTTATAATGGACTTAGGAACAGGGGGAGGTGGAGGAAGATATTATCGCTTATTATGTCTAACACAGACACTAATCCCTTAGTATAGAGTGTATGAACTTAATATATATAGTGCCACCCTTACATAGTTTCCTATTTTATTATGTATTACACCGTCCCTTATTACATACCATCCTCTCTAGTTATATATGGTGCCAGCCCTTATTGTATAGCTTCCTCTGCTGTTATGTACAGTACTGTCTCTTACATAGTGCATTCTTGTTATTGTTGTTATTCACAGCGCCCTCTTTTATTACATACTCTCTTTTTAGATATAAAATGACTGCTGATAGAGGCGCCGGTGACCAGACGACCAGTCCATCAGCTCCTGCATTAGAAAATAAGCTTTCCCATGCTCCATCAGCCATCACTGCACTATACAGCTAATAAGACAGGACGGTATGTAATAGAAAACAGGGCTCTATATAATCCAATATGTCAGGGATGGTACTGTACATAACAAGGGAGGGCACTGTATAATAAGGGACGGCAATATACATAATATATATACATGTATGTGTATGTGGCTATATATATAGTTTTGTTGCCATAAAAGGAGGGGGGCCCAGACCCATTTTTTGCACAGCGGCCCAAAGCTGTCAGTGTCCACCCCTGCTGCTGGGTCAGAGCGAAGCCAGCAGCTTGAACAGATCATGTGATCACGCTGCTGATCTCACTCGCCCGTGTTGCAGAGGCGAACACTGTTGGTAAGTGCTCCAGTGGAGCTGAAGACACCGAAGATTAAGTGCAGGGGGGGCTTTTTATGTGTGGGGAGAATTTGAGTGGGGATGGGGGGCTTTATTATGTGTGGGGAGAATTGGAGTGGGGATGGGGGTGTCTAATGTGTGTGGGGAGAATTGGAGTGGAGATGGGGTTATTTATTGTGTGTGGGAAGATGTGTAGATAGGATGGGGCGCTTTAATGTGTGGGGGAGATTTGAGGACGCAAAATGAAGAGCAAAGGGGGAGATGGGGGGCATGTATGAGGAAACAGTACGGGGAATGGGGGCATGTAGGAGGCAACAGTATGGGGGAATGAGGGCATGTATGAGGAAACAGCACTGGGGAAGAGGAGTATGTATGAGGAAACAGTATGGGGGAATAGGGGGCTTAAATGAGGAAACAGTATGGAGGGATGGGTGCAGACATTATGGGGAGCAAGCGGGGGAATGAATGCGGACACAGTATGAGTAGCAATGTGAAAAATGTATGTGGATAGAGTACGGGGCGTGAGGGTGATGTGTGCAGACACAGTATGGGGAGTCAGGTGAGCAGGCAGTATAGAAAGTGAGGGGGTAAATACTGTATATGAGCAGACAGTATGGTGAACAGGGGTGTGTGAGAGGAGACTATGAGGAGGGAGGGGAATAGTGTGAGGAGACAGTATGAGGGGAGAAAAGTGAGTGGGCACAGAATAGAAACTGAGTAGTGGGGCGTAGCATGGGGGGGACAGTGTAAGGGCACAGCCAGGAGGGGACAGTATACCAAGGAGGTGGAGTGTGATGAGAGAGTACAGTATAAATACTGGGCCCTATAGGGGGGCACAGTATGAGAGGACAGTGTGAAGAGGGGGCCAGTATGGAAAGGAGAGGTCAGTGTAAAGAGCATGTACCATAAGAGGGACAGTGTGGGGGTTATATTTTGTGCAGAATATATAGTGAGGGGCAATTTTTTATTCAGGAGCATTATAATGACACTTCTATCTTTAAGGGCATCATGTGGAGATTTTCTGCAAAACAACGGACAAGATGGAAGTCTGCAGAGACGGCTGTGGATGAGAAAACTCATCATGGGGTCTGGGCAAGATGAAGAAATGAAGGAGAACGGCTCCAGAGACGACGTCATCTATAAGGTACCTGGATGTAAATGTTATTTGTGTTACTAACTAATTCACATGGTTTTATTTATGTTAGGAGCATTAAAGGGGATGTCCAGGATTGTAATGAGTCTGCAGTCATTCTGATTGCAGACTTCTGAATTCTCACAGTACGCACTGCACGCTGTGAGAATTCTCTCGTGCTGGCGATTTACATGCGGTCACGTGCTAACTAGACATGTCTGTCCTCACTCAGTGAAAATGAACTGAGCGAGGCCGGGCATGTCTAGTCGGAACGTGGCCAGAAGTATACAAATCGCATGCTTGTGCTGACATGACTGTCCACCGGCGAGGGATAATCCTAAGAGTGTGCAGCGCATTAGTTGTAAGAAGTCAGAAGCCTGCAATGTCAGGATTCAGCTCTGCAGGTTCCAGTGCTCATCATTGGACACTTCACTTATATGTGATTTTCATACTTATGGTCCTGTGACAACGAGGTTCTCTTCTGCTTCTCTCAGTTTTTCACTGAACATTGAGAGCATTAGAGAGAAGAGCTCGTCGGTACATGACTAAGTGTGCAAATCGCATATGTCCTGGGGAAGGGGACCAAAGTGAATTCTTGCCCCGGGTGCCAGAAAACCTAGATACACCTCTGGGGTCATGGCTGGGTTTCCAGCATCACAATGAACCAAAAACACACAGCCAGGGCAACTAAGTAGTGGCTCCGTAAGAAGCATTTCAAGGTCCTGGAGTGGTCTAGCCAGTCTCCAGACCTGAACCCAATAGAAAATCTTTGTAGGGAGCTGAAACGCAATGTTGCTTAGTGACAGCCCCAAAACCTGAAAGATCTGGAGAAGATGTGTATGGAGGAGTGGGCCAAAATCCATGCTGGAGTGTGTTCCTTTAAGATTATGTCTCACAATTGAAGTGTACCCACAATAAAAATTACAGATATCTCTCTTCTTTGTAAGTGGGAAAACACTGATGCCATCCATATGTTATACAGTATGTGATTTTCAGAGACCCATATACTTGGTATTGGTAATTTGGTACTTTTCATCTGTGATTCCGATAAAACATGGACAAATGTCCGTAAATGTTGCATTGACACACAGCCCGCAAAAAACGGGGACATGTGGTGTGCCCAATATTCTATAATGGGTATGTATTCTATCCATGAAAATCCCAGTAGAACAGGTACATGAAACACAAACATCTGAATGATGCCTTAGTCATATACGACATATGCATCAGATTTCATATGCATTGTTAATGGTTATAGCCATGTTGAGGTATGTATGTGGCATTCAATAAACATGGATTTTCTAACTAAAAATTTAAATAGATAGCTAGATAGATAGATACAGTTGTGCTCAAAAGTTTCCATACCCAGGCTGAATTTTTGCTTTCTTGGCCTTTTTTTCAGAGAATATGAATGATAACACCAAAACTTTTTCTCCACTCATGGTTAGTGGTTGGGTGAAGCCATTTATTGTCAAACTACTGTGTTTTCTCTTTTTAAATCATAGTGACAACCCAAAACATCCAAATGACAATGATCAAAAGTTCACATACCTTGGTGATTTTGGCCTGATAACATGCACAGAAGTTGACACAAATGGGTATGAATGGCTACTAAAAGTAACATCCTCACCTGTGACCTGTTTGCTTGTAATCAGTGTGTGTGAAAAACCCACAAATAACATCAGCTGAAATACAGGACTCTCTGAAAATTAGCGGTGTGGCTGTGTCAAGATGCACAATAAGGAGGCACTTGAAGAAAAATGGGCAGCATGGTCGAGTCACCAGAAGAAAGCCATTACTGCGCAAATGCCACAAAGTATCTCGACTACAATAAGCAAAACAGCACAGAGACAAGCCTCAAAACTTCTGGAACAAGGTAATTTGGAGTGATCAGACCAAAATTGAACTTTTTAACCACGACCATAAATTTTACGTTTGGAGAGAGCTCAACAAGGCCTATCCTGAAAGGAACACCATTCCTACTGTAAAGCACGGAGGTAGAATGCTGATGTTTTGGGGATGTATTAGCTACAAGGGCACAGGAATCTTGGTCAAAGTTGAAGGAAAGATGAATGCAGCATGTTATCAGCAAATACTGGAGGTAAATTTGCAATCATCAGACTGGAAGCCAGATATGGGAGGTACTTGGACGTTCCAACAAGACAACGATCCAAAACACAAGACAAAGTTGACCTGTCATTGGCTACAGCAGAACAAAGTGAAGGATAATTGAGCCACTCTGGGGAGATCTCAAGAGCGCAGTTCATGCTAGACAGCCCAGGAATTTACAGGAACTGGAGGCTTTTTGCTAAGAAGAGTGGGCGGCTTTACCATCTGAGAAAATAAATAACCTCATCCACAACTACCACAAAAGACTTCAAGCTGTCATTGATGTTAGAGGGGGCAATACACGGTATTAAGAAATGGGGTATGTGAACTTGTGATCAGGGTCATTTGGATGTTTTGGATTGTCATTATGAATTAAAAACAGAAAACACAGTAGTTTGACAATAAATGGCTTCACCCAACCAATAACCATGAGTGGAGAAAAAGTTGTGTTGTTATCATTCAGATTGTCTGAAAAAAGGCCAAGAAAGCAAAAATTCTGCCTGGGTATGGAAACTTTTGAGCACAACTGTAGCTAGATAGATAAATAGATAGACAAAAGAGTCAGCATATCAAATGCAGAACACCTTTTATTAGCCAATAGATGTGTCCATGTTTCGGCTCTATGTCCTTATGTCAGTTTAAAACACTTTGAAAAGTCACAACGTTTTCGAGCAATGCCGAGTTGTGCAAACCTTTTTTTGACTTTTGACGTTTTCATTCCAGTTTCGGCAGCTCTACTAATATGGAAAAATCTGGGAAGGAACCAGGGAAGGGCATGGTGATGCCCCCCAATCAAATGCATTAATGGCGGTGGTTTCTTACACCAAAAATGTTACTCGAGTCTTTGTCTGGGGTAATATTTATGGCGAGGTGCACAGAGTCGCACGCCACTGATAAAATATGCCAAATTAATTAAGTGGCATGCACCCCATATTTAATTTGGCACATCTTATTCCAACGCACATATGAAATATCAGTCTTACTGAATTGGGACCTATGTGTCCTGTCATTGTGTCACGGGTGTGTCAGAGGCTGCGCACTGCATCTGACTGCAGAAGGTCTCAGCAGTTTCAGACTCTAGGACCCAGTGGCATCCTTCCTTCCTTCTACTCTAATGGACACACCTGGACCTGGGTGTTTATAACTCCATTTCCCTGTTGAGGCTTGGAGATATGGCAGTCGGCTATCTTCCACTTAGTTGTTTGGAGGACGTCTGTGTTTCTCTCTGAGTCTTCTCAAGCTAAGTGTTCCTCTTGTTTGTGTATCCCATCTGTCTTTAGTGGTAGTGGGGATTGACTAGTGTATATCCTGTCCTTCCCTATGCAGGGATTATTGCCAGGGTCAGGCAGGGGTTATGTATCCTGTTCAGCGATGGGGGTGAACTTATATAAGGGAAGCTTAGGGCAGACAGGGTGACTATAGATCTGCCTAGGGGTCTCCGCTCCTCCCTTTCCTAGTTGGACTCCCTTCCCCTTATCCCTTTGTGTTGCACTTTGTCCTTCCTACACTGTGTGTGACACATGGCATTAGTTATCATGCAAGATGAAACCTTGTGTAGCATGGAACTTTTAGCTATTTGGCTCCATCATGGATGCCAGGCTGATACACAAAGTTGACAATTCTGGCATAAAACTACTCGCTGTATTACATTTTTCACTAATTTTCAGAAAATGCTTCCGTGACCCAACTAAGTGCATTTCGGCTGGAGATAGATTTCCAGAGCCTTTCGCCTCCACATGCCCCCCACTGCCCTTACACCATTCACTAATCACGTCTCATGTTTCCTTATGAAAGACACATATGGGTGTGCAAATAGTCTCACAAACAGCAGCTGCTATAATGGAAAGCAGCATTTGGCTGTAACCTGACAGTGCAACGAATGGCAGCTGTCTTCCCTCCCGTTGCTAACACTCCTAGTGACAATCTGGGGGAACCCTTATTAGAAGAGAAAAATCCTGTGTGGATCCAGAGGATACATAAAATACATCTAATAACTATGCTGGGTGTGAAGAGGCGACCATAAGCCATGTCATTAATAATGCAGATAGGTCACCTCTTTACAAGATTACAAAATTTACATTGCCCTTCTATTTAAAAACTGTGAATGGTGGCTCATAGGGGCAGCAAAAGTTTTTGATCACCTCCTATATATTCCAGCCTTCTTGTGAATCATGGAAGGTGAATCAAATTATGAAAATACCGCAAGTTTACCCAATAGACCAGTGTCTGCTGATTACGGTAATTAGGCTAGGTTCACACTAGAATTAGGAATTCTATTTTTCTGTAGAAACTGAAAAAACAGA
Source organism: Ranitomeya variabilis (assembly GCF_051348905.1). Lineage (NCBI taxonomy): Eukaryota > Metazoa > Chordata > Amphibia > Anura > Dendrobatidae > Ranitomeya > Ranitomeya variabilis. The sequence continues at coordinate 44,938,920 of NC_135237.1, read as the reverse complement.
AATAATGTAGAAATGGATTTGTCACAAGATGGACAGCAGCGGTGTCCGAAAGGACCCCATCGATATTTTGGCAGAGTGTCCATCATTTTAACGCAAAAACAAATTGCGGCATCTACTATGACAAAACCTGCGAAGAAGCATCCTAATAGTGTGAACAAAGCACTAGTGGAGAGATCGATATCTTGACATGTTATCCATGGATGTGTGTTAATAAATGACACCATCTTGCCCTATGTAAAACTAAGGGTGATTGCACTTTGAAGGGGCTGTGACATAAGGACAACAACTTTTTAAATACTTTTCCAAAATCAGAATATTAATGAAGTCTCGTTAGGATAGACCATCATTATTAAATCGGTGGGGATCCAGCATCCCGCTGATTGATGGGGCTACTGAGCATGTGCACGTGTTGTAGCCTCTACAGTAGGAACACTAGTAGTAGCATCTACATAGTGATGGGGCCAGGTATTCCACCATTAACCCCAAATCTTCTTTAAATTGAAGCCCCTCTAATTTCTGCAACTGATAACGATCAGATTTTGCAGCCATAAAAAGCTGCCATATATTTTTCCTATAGCATCATAAACTGAGCTTCAGAGTCTTTCTGACTATGTCATGCATACGTTGGCCATCTCCGACAGACCTGGACTTTGAGAAGGCTCTTCGCTCTGATTTATAGCTGGGGGACCCAAGTGGATGGACCCCATCTATGAGCTCTGTATTGCCCCTTTAAGCAATAACATCCCGGTAATGTCTTTGGGCTCATGTAGACGTTCACGCAAATCGTTCTGATCTTTGACCGCAATGCACAGATTGACCACGGCTCTCCCAACTGGAGCATTGCAGCTTTATGCATATCCATGAGGCTGTCACGCTCCGGTCAGGAGATCCGCGGCTAGTCCATGCATTGCGGTCAAAGATCAGACCAAATTGCATGGACGTCTACGTGACGTCTACACGACTGTTGTAGTGCAGAAACAATTGCTGTGAGTGCATTACATCATAAATTAATGCTCCATAGAATCTTTATACCTGACATCATAAAATGGGTTAATTCGACATTCATGGAAAAAAGAAGAAATGGAATGAATCCATTCCATGTGATATACAATGAGAAAGGAAAAACGGAATTATTAATGGTAAACTCATTACCACTTATGTCTCCTGAACTCCAACACAAATCCTTTTCCTGTCGTCCGAGGTCATCCCCCCAACCCCGTCCTCTCCTGCACTTGTTATAACAAGTTCTCACTTAAAGTGAACGTGACATGTTAAAAATGCCATCTGATCTGCAGGCAGGATGTTACAGAGGCGCTAGTAAGTTTTATTTATATTTTTTATGGGAAAAGTTTCATAAAAACTTGCATTTTATTTAAAGGATTCCCTGGTGATTGTAAGCATTAGAGTCCAGAGGGCGGTCCTACTAGTGACTGAGAGTCATCAGTATACTACTGAAGGCAGAGATCTGTCAATCACTAGTAGGACCGCCCACTGGACTCCTATGTATACAAACATCAGGGATTTCAATGAATAAAATACGAGTTATATTGCATCTGTATATATAATTCTGCTTAGCTTCCTTCTTTATACCATGCCGTCCACAGATCGGACTGCATAGCTGGGAAGGACAGGGTTAGGGATTTATGTTTACGAGTTTGTCTTGATGCTGTGCAACCAGTGGAAAGCAATAAAAAACGGCATGTGTTTGGACCAAAACTGTATTGCCTGTGTGAATGCTACCTAAGACCTAATGCCTAACACCTACCAGAGCGAGTGAATCCCTATTGGTGGATGAAATGCAGGTATGAAATCCCAAAGAACACAGGCAATTGTAGTGTAAGGATTGGATGTCTTGGATAAAGGTGGATACAGCGATGCAGACGCGGTATGAAAACATGGAGGAGCTGTCCTGTCGGAAGCTGACGTGGCCTCGGTGCTATTGTGTTGCTGGTGCAGCTCCAGGGGGCGCCGGGAGCCAATAATCAATTTTAGTAGAGTGACCCCCTGTTGGGACTGTGGGTTGGTAGACGGTGCTCACCCCTATGCTTTGGGTGGAAGTGGGGAGGATGGTATGTAGCATAGCTGGGAAGGACTGAGTTAAATCAAACTCTGCAGTGTTTGATTAGAAGCGCCTGCAGTGTGTCTCTAAGAAGCAGGAGGTAGACTGATGGAGAGGCAGTCTCCTGAGGGAGGGTCCGTCTGCTGGAAGAAGCAGAGTCGAATGCACATGCTGTGTGAGTGACCAGCCAAGATATGAGGTGTAGCTGAGAGAGAGACGTGCTGGGGTCTCTCACTGAATGGAGTGACAGGAGAGTCAGTCTGCCGGATGTAGTAGAGGCAAGATCCCCTCTCTGAGAAAAGCCTGCGCAGGCCGTGTGCTGAGATTGAACCACAAGTATCACTGCTTGCTGTGGACAATAGGTGTTTTGTAGCTGAGGCTAGCTCAGCCATGTATGAGTAGCCAAGGCCAACTTCTATTCTGTTAAGTTAGCGCCTGGTCATGGCTATGGATTTATTTTTACGAGTTTGTTTTGGTTCTGGGCAACTGGTGAAAAGCAATAAAAACTGCACGTGTTTGGACCAAAACTGCATCATCTGTGTGAACGCTACCTAAGGCCTAATGCCTACCAGAGAGAGTGAACCCCTACACTATATAACGGTATAATACATGGCAGTGTGTATAGGCAAAGAATTCATAGAAATTACCGTAAATAAAACAAATATAAAATTAGCAAGAACAAACCCATCTAAATAGTTAAAGGGGTATTCCCTTTTCGAAGACCCTATCCCAATATGTAGTAGGTGTAATAATAATAACATTAGCAAATACCTCCAATTAGAAATGTAGCATGCTTCTTCTGATTCACTATGTCGCGCTTACCCCATGTTCTGGGCATTGCAGTAGCTTACGTATCCATGGTTATGACCACTGATAACTAACTAACTAACTCTCAATATATGAGAGAGTTCTGACACAGCTTATCAGAAGAACTATACTACATTTCTAATTGAAGGTATTTGCAAAAAACACAGACACATGAGCAGCTCCAAAGACTATTTGTGAAAACCAAAGAACTGAAGATCTGAGTAATGGACGTCTGAATGAGGCCTAAGAAAGTATAAAGATATATTTTTAGGAACATAGATGATATCATATATGACACGATAAATCCAAACAGAACAGATTTTACTTGTGGATTTGTGCAGGGGAAATCGACAGTGGAGTACAGTTCAGGAAAAGTGGATGGGATTGTTCAAATCTTTTCCACACACTGTGAATTTTTTCCTCACAGACATTGCCTCGTTCTGTGGACCTTCCAGTCCTGTGGATTTTGCCCCTTAGGCTGCGTGTCCACGTTCAGGATGGCCGGCGGTATCGCTGGAGCGGCGAAGCCGCTCGGCGCTAAGCCCCGCCCCCTTTTTGGACGCGATGATGCCGGATGTGTTAACTGTACACATCCGGGATCATCGCCCCCCTCCCATAGGGCCCTGTGTTATGCCTTGCGGGGACGCTGCATCCCCGCAAGGTGTACGGACATGCTGCGACCTGAAAAGACGCGCAGCATGTCCGGAGTCGCAGGCCCGCCGCGTGCGGGTTTCCACGCATAGTGGACACGGGATTTCAAAAAATCCCCTCCACTATGCTGGAACATCTGGACTCTGCGTGTTTGACGCTGCAGCTCTTACTGACCGTGGACACTGGACACACACCCTTACAGTTTGGTAGGGTAACAATTTTTCTTCCTATTGATCCTTTTTCTTTTCTTTCCTCTACGTTTATTTCCCTGATTCATGGTGTGAGGTGTTCTCCTCACACACAACCTCAGGCCTCGTCATTCATGACACATCAGCCGTCTAGTCAACTTTTGTTCTTGAGAGACGTAACTAATCAGTCGTCGCATCCATGATTGCAGGAGAACAGGCCCGTCCAGCATGTTTATACATGGCCCTCGGCATTGTAGGAAAATGCATGAGTTGTACTTCTATAAAGATATATAAAAGCGTCAATGGAGAATTTCTACTGACGTCTCTTATAAAGAAACTTATAAATGCACTGATGTATGTGAAATCTTATATTCACCTTTCAGCATGGATGTCAAGCAGTGGAATAAGTGATCCGTTGTATCATGAACACAGGGGGTTCACACAGATTCATGGGGTCTGTTTGATGTCTTTTTTTAGAATGAAAAAAAAATCCTGCATGCAGAATTTTTCTTACCGTCTAAAAAAGCGGAATCCAGATGGACCCCATAATAATCAGTGAGGACTAAAAGGGAATAAACTGACTGTCCAAGCGGACAAATGAGCAAGTGCTTCCTATACGGTGCGGCCGAGAGTAGTGTTGCGATTCTTGGTGATCCGCCGTGGTGCACTGTGCAGACTGTTGTCTTCTTAGGTAGATGTAGCCTTATGGGCACAATCAGATCTTTTTTTTTTTAAGAAATGACACAGATGTGAATTTCATGCTGCTTCAAACTCAGGCTTAGGCTGGGGTCACACATGCGTGTTTTACGTACGTAAGAGCGCATAAACTACGTCCGTAAAACTCGCATTACATACGGCACAATGCTTCTCAATGGGGCTGCTCCTATTAGCCGTATATTACGGTTCAGTATTATACGGCTTTCTACGGCCGTACAAAATCGCAGCATGCTGCGTTTGTCAGCGTACTGCGCAAATAATACGCCAATGAAAGTCTATGGGGGCGAGAAAAATACGGATTCCACACGGACCAGCAGTGTGACTTGTGAGAAATACGCAGCGGTGTTAGTGAAAAGTCGGTAATTCAATTGCCGGCTTTTCATTTCTCCTGCACAAACCCGACAGGATATGAGACATGGTTTACATACAGTAAACCATCTCATATCCCCCTTTTTTTGGCATATTCCACACTACTAATGTTAGTAGTGTGTATGTGCAAAATTTCAGCGCTGTAGCTGCTAAAATAAAGGGTTAAATGGCGGAAAAAATTGGCGTGGGCTCCCGCGCAATTTTCTCCGCCAGAGTGGTAAAGCCAGTGACTGAGGGCAGATATTAATAGCCAGGAGAGGGTCCATGGTTATTGGCCCCCCCGTGGCTAAAAACATCTGCCCCCAGCCACCCCAGAAAAGGCACATCTGGAAGATGCGCCTATTCTGGCACTTGGCCACTCTCTTCCCACTCCCTGTAGCGGTGGGATATGGGGTAATGAAGGGTTAATGCCACCTTGCTATTGTAAGGTGACATTAAGCCAGATTAATAATGGAGAGGCGTCAATTATGACAGCTATCCATTATTAATCCAATTGTAGGAAAGGGTTAAAAAACACACACACACATGATTAAAAAGGATTTTAATGAAATAAACACAGCGGTTGTTGTAATAATTTATTGTTCTCGCAATCCATTTGCAAACCCTCGCTTGGCAAAATAATAAACGCACAAAATACATACCTTCTGATGTCAGATCACGTCCAACGAGGTAATCCATCTGAAGGGGTTAACTAATATTACAGGCAGGAGCCCTGCTAAATGCAGCTGTGCTCGTGCTTGTAATCCCCAGCGAATGAATGAAATGTAGGTCATTGACCTACATTTCCTTCAGTCGCGGTGATGCGCCCCCTGGTGGATGTCCTCATATGACCTGGAGCGTGGGAAAAAGTTCCCAGGCTGCAGTTCATGAGAACATCCACCAGAGGGCGCCTCACCGCGACTGAATGTAAGTATAGATCACTGCTTTCCTTTCAGCACCCGGGGATTACAGGCACCAGCGAGTGGTTTATCGCAGCTCTGCCTGTAATATTAGTTAACCCCTTCATATGGATTACTTCGTGGGACATGATCTGACATCAGAAGGTATGTATCTTGTGCGGTTATTATTTTGCCAAGCGAGGGTTTGCAAATGGATTGCGAGAACAATAAATTATTACAACAACCGCTGTGTTTATTTCATTAAAATCCTTTTTAATCATGTGTGTGTGTGTGTGTTTTTTAACCCTTTCCTACAATTGGATTAATAATGGATAGGTGACATAATTGACGCCTCTCCATTATTAACCTGGCTTAATGTCACCTTACAATAGCAAGGTGGCATTAACCCTTCATTACCCCATATCCCACCGCTACACGGGAGTGGGAAGAGAGTGGCCAAGTGCCAGAATAGGCGCATCTTCCAGATGTGCCTTTTCTGGGGTGGCTGGGGGCAGATGTTTGTAGCCAGGGGGGCCAATAACCATGGACCCTCTCCTGGCTATTAATATCTGCCCTCAGTCACTGGCTTTACCACTCTGGCGGAGAAAATTGCGCGGGAGCCCACGCCAATTTTTTCCGCCATTTAACCCTTTATTTTAGCATCTACAGCGCTGAAATTTTGCACATACACACTACTAACATTAGTAGTGTGGAATATGCAAAAAAAAAGGGGATATGAGATGGTTTACTGTATGTAATCATGTCTCATATCCTGTCGGGTTTGTGAAGGAGAAATGCAAAGCCGGCAATTGAATTACCGGCTGTTCACAGATATCGCGCTGAATGAAATCTAAATACAGAATATATATATATATGTGTCTCAATGACATATATATATATATATACTGTATATATGTTTTAATGAACATTTGAGCACATAAATCCATTAGATGTCGGTTTTGCAAGCCTGCGCGAAAATCTCGCAGTACGGATGCCATACGGATTACATACGGAGGATGCCATGCGCAAAATACGCTGACACACCCTGACTACGGATCAATATTTTGGGAACATTTCTCCATATTACGGCCGTAGTACGGACGTATAATACGTGGCGTATTGTCTTACGCCATGTGTGACCCCAGCCTTAAACTTAAAGGGGTTATGCAGGACTTTTACATTGATGGCCTAGCCTTAGGATAGGTCGTCAACGTCTGATGGTGGGAGTGCGACACCTGGCACCCCACTGATTCACTGCGCAAGTGGTAGGTGGAACTGCTCAGTTGCGAAGCTGCGCAGCTCTGTCTGCTGAATCCTGCCTGCTGCCGGGGATTGTACATCTGCCAGCTATTGATTCGAATACAGGGCAGACGTGCAGTCCCCGGCATCGGGAACATCTGATCGGTGGGGGGCAGGGTGTCGCACCCCCACAGAAAAGATATTGATGACCAATCATAAAGGTTCCTGCAGACAACCACTTTTTGGGACCAATTCGACAACACATCAGATCGCACCCAGACCAATGCTATTTTATTGAGCCGTGCACATGTCCAATTTTTTCTTCGGAAAGAGTGTGACTGAGGGAAAAAATTGCAGCATGCACAATTTGCAGCCAATATTTGGGTGTGCGTGTCAATGAGTCCATGGAAAAAAATCAGACCGCATTTGGGGGTCATCATGGACTGACAGAATGGGGAAGATGAAGAATTTTTGTTCTCCGTCTTCTACTCATCCGAGAAAAGTGGATCACATTCTGATCAAAGAAAATATGGTCGTGTGACCCGGGCCTAAGGTTAGGCCATTAATGTAAGAGTTCTAGACAACCCCTTTAACCACATACCGAAGATGAGCAAGCAAGCAGTCCAGGGTTTATTAGGGGAGCTCAGGACTGTTCTGCACATACGGTATACTAAGGTAATAGATTAATGTACTCCCATATAAATACAGTACAAGAGAGTACTGAAAAAATTTGGTAATGGGAGTCAGAAAAGGGTAAACGAATAAAAACATGTAAAAAAGATTATGTTAACAAACTACTAAAAAAATCTTTCATGGACTTTTTTTTTACAATTATTGAACTTATTTAAATTGGATTTGGAAAACTTGAAGTTGTATACACATATTCAGTATGATCTTACCATGAAAAGTTTTTTTTCAAAACTACAGGGGAATTAGATTTTTCTACATCTTTTCCAAAATAAAAATGAAAATAAATTATGGAAATGCAACAAAAAAATATTATGACAATTGTAATGCAAAGGGGGAAAAGAAAAAAAGTTTTAGTCCTGAAGAGATTAGTGGGGTATTCCGAAGTCAGTAAAAGATGGCATATCACTGGGATCTGCCCTCCTAATCCGTCTATATGGGCACGAAGAGCATAGAAGGTTCAATAAAATGATACCTTGATATCTGTGATCCAATGTCTTATTCCAGAGAAATCCATTTTTATTCTTAATATGTAAATGAGCTGTTAAGATCTATGGGCGGGACATACATCTCCCTAAGAATCTGCCTCCAGAGATTGTTATAAATGAAAGGGAGAGTTATCAGTGTGAGACATGTAAACCAGGAGAGCAGACTGTCAGTCATTACATGTCTCACACTGATAATGCCTCCTTTCATTTATAATAAGCTCTGGAGGCAGATTCTCAGGGAGATCTATGTCCGGCCAACAGATCCTAACAGCTCATTTACATATTAGGAAAAACATGAATTTCTCGTGACTAAAATATCGGATCTGAGATATGAAGGTATCGTTTTATTCAACTTCCTATGATCTACATGCCCATATAGACGCATTAGGACTAGGAGGGTTCATCCTACTGACAGATGCCCTTTAACAATTGGTGGTCTGATCTTCATAATCATCCCAATCTGGAAAATGGAGGGGACGCAGATCTGATTCCTCGGAATGTCCTCTGTACAGTTTTTTTCAGGTTCGATGGAGATCCTACAGGTCAGATCCCCAGCAATCATTAAATGATGGTATATCCTATTTTCTTTTGTGAGCTTTGGGGCCCAATTCATTAAAACTGGTGTTGTAAGGGACGTTTTGGAGTAAGATGCACTGAATTAATTAAGAAATGTATGCCCTTAATGAATTTGGTGCATCTTATCCATGGCGTGCGCCTCCTTATGCCTCACCAGAAATGCTACTCCAGTCTCTGATGCTGCCTGCCATGTTTGTACACCTGAAAAGGACAGTATGGCTGGGATTCATGGGAGATCAGTAATGATAAAGCACCACCCCAGCATTTTTTTTCTACTTACCCCTTTTACTATACTCACCCTCTGGCGGCTTCACCTTTTGCCGACGCTACTCCGGTCCCACGGCGCCATCTTGTGCCCGTAACTTCTGACTGGCCGGAAGTGAGAAGTTACATGACAAGAGCTCAATGCAAGTCAATGAATGAGGCTCTCATAGACTTGTATTGAAAAGAGACCTCCGCGCCGTTCCATAAAACACTGGCGCTGCCGGCAGGTCACTACTCACCGAAGACCGACGCTGGAAAAGGATGAAGGCGGCGGGAGGCGAGTATGAGACAGGGGACGTACATTTAAAGCACCACTCCAGTGGTTTTTGTTATTGGAGTGGTGCTTTAAATGAAAATATTTCAATGTATTGTACGAGCAATCAAGGGAATGCAGATTCTAATTCTGTAGGGGACCAATGAAAAAATGGAAAACATAAAATAAAAAAACTTTAAAAATATAAAAGTTCCTACCACTCTCTTTTTTCCCAAAAGAATTCTTAAAAAATAATAATAAAAATTGGTATTGCTCTGTGCGGATAAAACGAATCCTATACGGTTACTGCCATTGCAAATGAAAAAAATGAAAATGGTAGAATTGCTGTTTTTTTTTTTTTAAAATTCTTTTCTACCAAAAAGAGAATAGAAACTGATCAGAAAGACATACGGACCGCAAAATGGTACTGATAAAAACAGCTCGTACTGGGGAAAAAAAACCCCCCGATACAACTGTATGGATGGAAAGTAAAAAAGTTTTAGGTCTTGGAAGGTGAGGAGGAAAAAAGCAAAATGTCGGAATTGTTTTTTTTTTTTGTTCGTCTTGCTCCCAAAAAGAGAACAAAAAGTGATACAGGTAAAAACAATGGGTCATAGTGAAGGAAAAAAAAAGTTATAGCTTTTGGACAACGAGGAGCAAAATTTGAAAGCTGGAAATGGTCCATTATGTAAGTCATCTACATTTTTTTTCAATAAAATAACTCAACCCAGAGTAAAAAAAAATTACTAACAACTTACATGAGTTGTAGAAAAAAAAGCCAGAAAAAAAAAAAGAAAAAAAATAATCTTTTTTTTTTACGCCCTCCCGCACGTATTTTGCCTAAGGCACTGGCTGATGAAACCAAGAATCCCTGCACACACATACACATAGGCCGGGCCCGGCCGCGCCTCCTTTCTCGCTCCTCCGCCTCTGATGCTGTCAGTCAGGGCAGACAGAGCTGCGAGCGGCCGGAAGCGCTGGGAAGATGCGGCCAAGTGCAAGCCAAGCAGCGGGGGCTGGAGGCTAGGCAGCGTTATACACGGGAGCGCTGTGGTGAGGGCACTGCCGGGCATTGCAGGCGGGCTGCGGTGTGGGTGAATGTGGGTGTACGAGCCCCGGTCCTATCTGTGTCTGTGTTTTGCAGGAGGAGCAGCTGGTGCAGCATCATCTGCTGTCAGCCGGCACGGAGGACATGGATGGGCAGATGCCAGTGCTGCAGTGACCCTGGCACCAGTGGATGTGGGCGATACAGGGAGACGCCTCTAGATCTCGGAGATCTCCCCCAGACCCCCATCTCTCCCCCAGACCCCCATCTCTCCCCCAGACCCCCATCTCTCCCCCAGACCCCCATCTCTCCCCCAGACCCCCATCTCTCCCCCAGACGCCCTCCTGGCTGGAGCTACAGAGCCTGCTATTGGGGTTTTTGGATTTATTTATTTTTTTGGTGATTTTATTTTATTTTTTGTCTATGAATCAGTGCAAAACTTTGAAGGATCGGGCAGTTTGTGGCTCTGGATGAGGCTCGGACACTGATTTTGCAAAAAGGATTTTCCAGCCGGGGAAGACCATGGCGGCCGCAGCCAGCAGCGTGGCCGCAACGTTGGCCAGTAAGACCAAGACTAAGAAAAAACACTTCGTGGCCCAAAAAGTGAAGCTGTTCCGGGCCAGTGACCCTCTGCTCAGCGTCCTGATGTGGGGCGTCAATCACTCGGTAAGGAGAATGAATGGGGCATCGCTTGTGTCCACGTGGGTCCAGGCAGCGGCTGGTACAGAGCAGTGTGAGGCCACATCTGCCGGCCGGTACAATGGGTGGCATGGGACTGACGGCGGGGCACGGTCCAGGGGGGCCAACGGAACAACACTGGCATTCAGCTCATTCACTTGGTAAAGCCTCTTTGCGCCATGTGCTATCACTATTGCTGCCCGGGCTTGTGGTTGGCGAGGCTGGCGCGGCCATTTGTGATCATTGATCTTGGTGGTGGTGGCATTTTAACCCTTATTGTACAGAACAGCAAAGAGATGCAGTGACAATAAGCTTCAGCCAAAAAGTTGATTATTTATTTTATTTTTTTTTTTGGGGGGGGGGGCAATTTAAAGGGGTTGTCCAGGTTCTTTTTAAATAATTCAAGGTAGGAAATGGAATAAAATACTGAAATAACTTATCCCTGCTAAACCTTCCGGCTCCCCGGGGGTCTTTTCTGATCTTTCTTGCACCCATGATGTGCCCTACAAGCATATATACTTGTTGCAGCCAATTTTTGGCATTGGCGGGGTTGTGCCGTACACGCAGGCATCATTAAGACCATGGTGGTCATCGGTAAAGGCCAGAGGGGGTGCTGAGCGCAGCGGTGCCGCAGTGGGGGAGTTGTAGTCGGTGGTGTAACTGGTAGGTCCCAATGCAAAATCTCTAGCAGGTTCCCCAACTAGTAGTATTGATTATGTTATGTGGGACATTCGGGGCCCCCCTAAGCTCCACAGCCGGGGGGCGACTGCATCCACTATAGTTATACCCCTGGTAATAGTAGTTATGTTACTTTATGGCATTTCCTACTTTGAGTAAATTTAAAAAAAAAATCCTAGAAGTCAGCCATATGTGCCCATTTCATCCAGCAGTCTCTGGTTTGTCCACTTTTGAGGACCACTTATTTTTTTAATTTGTATTTGAAGCTAATAATAATTTTTGAAATTTGGATATCATTAAGAATTATTCACTACTTGGCTTTTCCGGGCCCTTTGTGTCCCTAGACATTCAATGTTGATGTGGTCTGTGCTTATAAACTGGCGTTACAAACTGTTACTGTCATAGTGAGCTCACTGATAGATCCTCAGTTCACTCATTTGCAGCCAGCAGTTGACAGTGTAAAGTATAAAGTACAATATACAGTATAAAGACAATAGAAGGCAAACGGTGCAAAGTTTTTCTTCAAATTTATTTTTATTAATTTTATAGGGAAGGGTTACAATACACACAAGCAACATTTTTAATGAACCCAAACTGTAAAAATAATTTTAGCCCCAATTTCATGCATTTAGGAAAAATACATTGTTCTCAAAGGGGTGCAACCGTTTTGAGAATCCGTCCATGGAGGATCATATCCAGAAAGATTGTTCTCGCCTCACCCTGTGTTATTAACCTTATATGCTCAGTGTGAAGGGGCAATATCGACCATAAGGCATTACGGCCTTCTTCTACCTGTGTGGCCACCATTGTCCGGCTTGTCCCCTGCAGAGGTCACTGCAGAAGGTTTCTGAGAGATGTGATTTGCTCCTCGCCCTGGTGAGTGGCAGCGAGGAGGTGTCTGACCGTCGGTGACCTGCGGCTTGCAGTCTAGACCATATTGACTACTGTTGTACGTTGCCCTCCTGGTCCGAGGTGGCTGCAGCCTCCTAGAACGTTTCCTTTATCTTTTGAGGAATGGGATGATTCTTGCTGCAGAGGACGATGTGTGCGATGTGCGGGCTCAGAGGCGGCTGTCAGCGGCTGCACCGCCTGCAGTCAGATGAAGCTGTAGATATGGTGCATATCGGCCTCATGGATGGAAATGGACCTCAGGGTCCTCCAGATACCGATGCCTCTCATCACCTGCAGATCTGAGCTCTCTAATGGGCCTGTGAATCATGTCACAAATAACCCAAGCATGGACAAAGCCCAAGTAACCACCAACCGGTCTGTCAAAAATGTGCTGCTTTCTCCCAATCGTGGGAGCGAGATTTCACAATACTTTTTATTGGAATGGAGAAAGTTATATTAGGTCATAGACTGGTCTAACTCGCTCCTAAAGTGTAAGATGTAAGCCTCCCCGATAAACCTGTCCTCAGAGATGAGATGGAGAAATCCCAGGTGGCGGGATGCTGATGGATTTAGACGTTTAGACGTTTGCCACCAAGGCTTACGTTTTCTTTTTTTGGGGAGGGGGTGGTGGTGGTGGTGGTGGTGGTGGGGGGGGGGGTGGTTGCAGTCAATTGATTTCCATGAAAATTGTTATTGATGTGGCCACACGAAACGTCGCTCCGGCTTGTCGGACTGCGCCATACACGTTATGATAACTAGATGGAAGCTGCACAGCAGGCCCTTATGGCAGATAGGATGTGTAGTAACTGACTGCTAGGGGGGCTTTCTGATGTTGGGACCCCAAACTGTTGGAAAATGTGACACTGTGTCCTGTATTGTGCCGAAAAACAGAATGTGGCCTCCAACGGCAGAACAAGAGGAGAACGGTCCACATCTCTGGGCATGGACAGAAACATTACACTTGGAATATCACCGTCACAATCAATAGTTATTTTTCATATGTGTTTTTTTTTTTGTCCTGGTTTTATGTGAATCTATCTCTCTATCCAATATCTATCATCTATCTATCTTAATTTTTAGTTAGAACGAGTAAAAATAAAGAACAGCGCAGATACGGTAAGACATATTTGGGTTCAGGGCCCCCTACGTATTTACCAAATCTTCAGTAAAAGTCCGGAGATTGGAGGCAGCACACCATTCAAGTGAAAAAAAGCTTCTTATTTAATGGCCCAACATGGCGACACTTCAGTTCCTTAGTGAGAATCTCGCTATCCCATATCGCTCTCTATATATCCCATATCTCTCTCTATATATCCCATATCTCTCTCTATATATCCCATATCTCTCTCTATATATCCCATATCTCTCTATATATTCCGTATCTCTATATATCTCGTATCTCTCTATATATCCCATATTTCTATATATCCCATATCTCTCGCTCGCTCTCTCTCTCGCTATCCCATGTCTGTCTCTCTCTCTCGCTATCCCATGTCTGTCTCTCTCTCTCGCTATCCCATGTCTGTCTCTCTCTCTCGCTATCCCATGTCTGTCTCTCTCTCTCGCTATCCCATGTCTGTCTCTCTCTCTCGCTATCCCATGTCTGTCTCTCTCTCTCGCTATCCCATGTCTGTCTCTCTCTCTCGCTATCCCATGTCTGTCTCTCTCTCTCGCTATCCCATGTCTCGCTCTCTCTCTCGCTATCCCATGTCTGTCTCTCTCTCTCGCTATCCCATGTCTGTCTCTCTCTCTCGCTATCCCATGTCTGTCTCTCTCTCTCGCTATCCCATGTCTGTCTCTCTCTCTCGCTATCCCATGTCTCGCTCTCTCTCTCGCTATCCCATGTCTGTCTCTCTCTCTCGCTATCCCATGTCTCGCTCTCTCTCTCGCTATCCCATGTCTCGCTCTCTCTCTCGCTATCCCATGTCTCGCTCTCTCTCTCGCTATCCCATGTCTGTCTCTCTCTCTCGCTATCCCATGTCTCGCTCTCTCTCTCGCTATCCCATGTCTCGCTCTCTCTCTCGCTATCCCATGTCTCGCTCTCTCTCTCGCTATCCCATGTCTCTCATATATCCCATATACCTCTCTCTCTATCTGCCAGTTCTATAAACCTCTGCCATTCCTAGAGTGTCACCCGTGTAATTTTAATCTGATTAGTGGATAGAAAGAAATATGATCTCTTCTTGCCGGTGGCTGAAGCCATGAAACTTTAACTATCTCTGCGGCCTTTTTCTGCCCGCGCTGCGACTTATTAAGAATCGTAACGTTATTGGAAAACTCAACTACAAAGTGTTCTGACTGATCATTAAATGAAGCAGATGTTGTTCAGCTTCCAGCAAACCTAATTATTGCAGTCGCCACATGACATTATTTTAAATTAAGACACCGAGGGAAAGCGGAGGTCGGCAGGGTGGAGGAGGTAGTGGTGGGCAAGTTAACTTGCAATGGTGGAACTACAAGTCTCAGCATGGCCCAGCTAGGGCAGGGTACATGGTACTTTTAATAATTTTACATAGTTCTAAAATGAATTCTTTTATTTGTAACAAATCCATCACAGAAAACCCCTTCAATGTGAAAGTCATCCTGCTCCCGAGACCCCTAGGAAATGTTTTTTTTTTTGCGGTAGGGGGTGTGCAGAGAAAATGTGGCATTAATTGATGTCCAGTGACATGACGTTATGCATCTAATACATGGACATCTCTTACTGCTACACACCAGTGGCTGTTATGGGGGCGCGTTGGTGGCATTCATATGCCTTATTGGTAGATGCCACACTGGGTGACAATAGATAGTACTACTTTTTCCACTCACAGGTCCGTCACTCAGCTTTCCTAGGGCTCAGCATGACAAATCTGCTTAGGTATGATGTGCTGGTGGACTCTTAGGCAAATTATCTTCTGATGATCCTTATTAATTCGGGCCATATTTGATATTGTCCAACTTTCCCAGGCTCAGATCTTACATATAGGGGGGCTACAATGGATTGTAGGGTTGTGCACCCGGCATGGATTACCATGAGGAGCGAGGCTTTAGTTGCATGTGTGTATTTGTAGCACCACAGAGCCACGTTCCTATGCAGCTGCCCATTCCTGTCCATCACGTTGCATGCCCATTCCCAATAATAAATGGTTACCACCAGTGATCGCTATGATTGGAGGGGTTTGACTTCTGAAAATTAAGGGGCTGCAGATCTTGTTTAGTGCTGACCCTCTTCACAGTTTTCAATGGGGCTGTTCTGCAGTTCGTCATGGGGTCCGGCTTTTCATTGACCAATGCATTGAAGTGATTGGACAATGGTTGATGCATTTAGCACCCGCTTGGGTTGAGTCCCTCCATAGTGACACCCCGATTTTTACATTGGTTCTCCACTCTGGCTAACCCTGATGGTCCCAACATTGTGAGGTGTCTAATGCCCTACTACAATAATTTTTTTTTTTTTTTTTTTCATCCATGGAACAAATTTTGACATTGCTGTTGACAAAAAGAAGTGTGACACCCAGTTGTCATTTTAATAAAACCTTTTCAGGAGGAACAACAGAGGCATGACACAATACAGTTTTTCTAGAGGGAAATAATGCTTTAAAATGGTTATGTAGCAAGTGTCGAGAAGTGAACGATCTTCTGTGAAGACCAGCAAGAAAAAATGAGTACACTGGTGATCTAGGAATCCAATCTTAAAGGTGATAATACACATCAGGCAGACGTCTGGCAAGTTTCTGGCTTTCAATCCATCCCCTTAAGGAGGAACCAAATGTGCCCAATAATGAGCCATGCACTAGTAGAAGAGAGGCCAAAACTTTGGGTAACTTTTCTCCAGTGTATATGGGAGCCCTAAGACTTTCGGGTATGATATTTCTCTTGACCTCGGGCAATTATTCCCCCAGCATCTATCTTATTTCGACTATTAGGGTGACATCTGTTGCTGTTTTTTAGAGGAACCCCGTCTTCTAAGGAGCCCCTGGATGTTACTGCTGGCTGGTTTGTAGGCAAAACCTCGATTTCCTGCATTTTTTTTGAGGAGTTGCCGAGACTCTGATTCTTTGTGATCTGACATTTTTAGGGCATGAACACATAGATATTTATAGCTGACGATTGTTACATCTCTGACATTGGTTTCTACAAAATATTCTCTGTGTTTTATTTCTGCAGAACTGTTTAACATTTGTTTCCATCTGTGTTTATATCTGGCTCTTTTATCCTGAAGGTGAAAATAAGATTTTCACTTCAAAGTGATGTCTGCATTTTACACTCCTCGGTCTATGGGTCTCGTTAGGGTTAAAGGGGTATAGGTTGCCCTGCTGCATAGGACCCCATGATCGGATAAACTCCTTTTGAACTAAAAGTAATTTTTGCAATTAGGTTTGGTTAAATATTTTGCACCATTTGGATTTTCCCTGCATATTACTGGCTACAGAATTAGTTAACTGAGAATCTGTCAGTGAGCTCCTCTTGATGGGAGTTTGTATCAGTTTATCTGTCTTTTTCCTAAAGAGTTCTGATCACAGACCACATCAAAGTACAGCTGAACTTTGATGTGGTCATAAATCCGCTTAGAGCAGTTGGAGTACCTGGACGTTAGACCAACATGGATCCCTATAATTGCAGTAGGTATATCCTGTGCACCACTCAGTAGTCCCTGCAGTCCAACCCTCCACCAGATGTAGCAATATAAAAATCCAGAAACCAAGGCACCAGACGTCCTTTTTTGGATCACTTTATAAGTATTGTTGTACAAAAAAAATCACGTGCATTATTTTGGTCACGCAGGGCCTTTATCAAGCCATAAAAGTAAGCTCACTTCTTACTCTCATGGCTTGATAAAGGCCCTGCGTGACCAAAACGTTGCTTGTGATTTTTTTTTTTTTGTGTACATCAATCCTTATAAAGTGATCCAAAGCAAGACGTCTAGTACCTTGGTTCCCGTGTTTTGTTTTTTTTTTGTTTTTTTTAACACGGATCAAACTTGTGTAAGGTTTTGTGCACATGGCATCATTTAGTTTCCGGCGCACCTGCCAAGTTTTCCCAGGCGAAACCGCTTCTGGGAAACACCCGCGGTAGTTTTCGTAACGTGGCTTTGCCATCATTTTTGCAGCGGATATTCCTCTGGTGTCTCCAACTCCAAACCACTTTAGGGTCTCCGAGTCCTGAACCCGTTAAAATAAGTGACCAAAGATGGTTTTATGTGCACAGCAATGTCGTTTTGACGTTGCTGCACACTAGGTTTATTTTATGGGGCGCTTTTTCAGGCAGATTAAAAAAAAAACGCTGTGTGCACATACCGTAATAGGGTATTTAAAATGTAATTTTTTTATTTTTTTTTAGCACTACGAAAGTACTAAGGCCATTGCTCAGCAATACAAGCTGTGGCTTGCAAGTGATGTGCCTGAATTGTCACATTGATTTATGGATTTGTCAACCGCATTGATCAGCAGTACTGATGCTCCAGTGCAAGTGGGAGACCGCACTGGAACCTGGGTATCCATATTTATATTGTATTATAGTACTGGTTGGTGATGGATTGGGGGGAGAAGGAATTATCAAGGGGCTTCATATCCCTCAATCCGATGCCACCAATTGAGCATGTGATGATGTATCCTTGTATCGGATTCAAAGAGAAGCCGTCAGAACCGCTTGCAAATGAAATCGTTGATATGGTGGAAGCCCACATAAATACGGTACATTAATTGTATGCGTGTGTTTGTATATACAGTACAGACCAAAAGTTTGGACACACCTTCTCATTCAAAGATTTTTTTTTTTGTATTTTCATGACTATGAAAATTGTGCATTCACACTGATGGCATCAAAACTATGATTTAACACAAGTGGAATTATATACTTAACAAAAAAGTGTGAAACAACTGAAATTATGTCTTATATTCTAGGTTCTTCAAAGTAGCCACCTTTTGCTTTGATGACTGCTTTGCACACTCTTGGCATTCTCTTGATGAGCTTCAAGAGGTAGTCACCGGGAATGGTCTTCCAACAATCTTGAAGGAGTTCCCAGAGATGCTTAGCACTTGTTGGCCCTTTTGCCTTTACTCTGTGGTCCAGCTCACCCCAAACCATCTCGATTTGGTTCAGGTCTGGTGACTGTGGAGGCCAGGTCATCTGGCATAGCACCCCATCACTCTCCTTCTTGGTCAAATAGCCCTTACACAGCCTGGAGGTGTGTTTGGGGTCATTGTCCTTTTGAAAAATAAATGATGGTCCAACTAAACGCAAACCGGATGGAATAGCATGCCGCTGCAAGATGCTGTGGTAGCCATGCCGGTTCAGTATGCCTTCAATTTTGAATAAATCCCCTACAGTGTCACCAGCAAAGCACCCCCACATAATCACACCTCCTCCTCCATGCTTCACGGTGGGAACCAGGCATGTAGAGTCCATCCGTTCACCTTTTCTGCGTCGCACAAAGACACGGTGGTTGGAACCAAAGAGCTCAAATTTGGACTCATCAGACCAAAGCACAGATTTCCACTGGTCTAATGTCCATTCCTTGTGTTCTTTAGCCCAAACAAGTCTCTTCTGCTTGTTGCCTGTCCTTAGCAGTGGTTTCCTAGCAGCTATTTTACCATGAAGGCCTGCTGCACAAAGTCTCCTCTTAACAGTTGTTGTAGAGATGTGTCTGCTGCTAGAACTCTGTGTGGCTTTGACCTGGTCTCTAATCTGAGCTGCTGTTAACCTGCGATTTCTGAGGCTGGTGACTAGGATAAGCTTATCCTCAGAAGCAGAGGTGACTCTTGGTCTTCCTTTCCTGGGGAGGTCCTCATGTGAGCCAGTTTCTTTGTAGCGCTTGATGGTTTTGCCACTGCACTTGGGGACACTTTCAAAGTTTTCCCAATTTTTCGTACTGACTGACCTTCATTTCTTAACCCTTTCACGACATGCGCCGTACATGTACTGCGCATGTTGGGTCCCCTGCTTTGATGTGCGCTCCGGCGGTGAGCGCACATCAAAGTCGCGACATGTCAGCTGTTTTGTACAGCTGACATGTGCGCGCAATAGCTATTCACCCGCCGCTATTAACCTGTTAAATGCCGCTGTCAAATGCAGACAGCGGCATTTAACTACCGCATCCGGCCGGGCGGCCGGAAATGACGTCATCGCCGACCCCCGTCACATGATCGGGGGTCGGCGATGCATCAGGAAGGTAACCATAGAGGTCCTTGAGACCTCTATGGTTACTGATCGCCGGTGGCTGTGAGCGCCCCCCTGTGGTCGGAGCTCACAGCACACCTGCAATTCTCCTACATAACAGCGATCTGATGATCGCTGTTATGTAGCAGAGCCGATCGGGCTGTGCCTGCTTCTAGCCTCCCTTGGAGGCTACTGAAGCATGGCAAAAGTGAAAAAAAAAAGTTTTTAAAAATGTGAAAAAAATATTAAAAATATAAAAGTTTAAATAACCCCCCTTTCGCCCCATCCTAAATAAAACAATAAAAAAAAAAACAAAGCTACACATATTTGGTATCGCCGCGTTCAGAATCGCCCGATCTATCAAATAAAAAAAAGCATTAACCTGATCGCTAAACAGCGTAGCGAGAAAAAAATCCGAAACGCCAGAATTACGTTTTTTTGGTCGCCGCGACATTGCGTTAAAATGCAATAACGGGCGATCAAAAGAACGTATCTGCGCCGAAATGGTATCATTAAAAACATCAGCTCGGCACGCAAAAAATAAGCCCTCACCCGACCCCAGATCACGAAAATTGGAGACGCTACGGGTATCGGAAAATTGCACTTTTTTTTTTTTTTTTTTTTTTTTAAGCAAAGTTTGGAATTTTTTTTCACCACTTGGATAAAAAATAACCTAGACATGTTAGGTGTCTATGAACTCGTAATGACCTAGAGAATCATAATGGCTTTTTTTGCAATTTCACCGCACTTGGAATTTTTTTCCCATTTTCTAGTACATGACATGGTAAAACCAATGATGTCGTTCAAAAGTACAACTCGTCCCGCAAAAAAAATAAGCCCTCACATGGCCATATTGACGGAAAAATAAAAAAGTTATGGCTCTGGGAAGGAGGGGAGTGAAAAACGAAAACACAAAAACGAAAAAGGGCCGCGACTTGAAGGGGTTAAAGTAATGATGGCCACTCGTTTTTCTTTACTTATCTGCTTTTTTCTTGCCATAATACAAATTCTAACAGTTTATTCAGTAGGACTATCAGCTGTGTATCCACCAGACTTCTGCACAACACAACTGATGGTCCCAACCCCATTTATAAGGCAAGAAATCCCACTTATTAAACCTGACAGGGCACACCTGTGAAGTGAAAACCATTCCCGGTGACTACCTCTTGAAGCACATCAAGAGAATGCCAAGAGTGTGCAAAGCAGTCATCAAAGCAAAAGGTGGCTACTTTGAAGAACCTAGAACATAAGACATAATTTCAGTTGTTTCACACTTTTAAGTACGAGATAATTCCACGTTTTAATTCATAGTTTTGATGCCTTCAGTGTGAATGTACAATTTTCATAGTCATGAAAATACAGAAAAATCTTTCAATGAGAAGGTGTGTCCAAAGTTTTCGTCTGTACTGTACATATATGTATATAATCTAGTTCTACATCATATTCCTTTCTAATGCATCGTCTGACCTCTTCTTGATACCTTTATTAGAGATATGGTGTGAAGTAGAGAAGTCTTATTGCAGAGAGGTGTGAGTTCTGGTATATTGACACTAGGAGTAATAAAAAGCGCATTGAAGCGGGAGATGTGGTCCTCTGTTCCCTCTCAACCATCCTGATAGCCATGATTAGTTCAAGTGAAGCATATCGGCTCCACGTGTAGCTGCACTCATGACTGCGTCTCCTCCAGAGGAGGAACACTGCGCACAATCCTCTTCTACGTCTGTGTGTAATTTAATTGAATTGACTTCTACTCTTATCATCCTATTTATTCACATATAAGTTCTTCAGGAATCCTGTGGAATAATCAGGGTTACAGAATATGTAAAATACATGTAGGGTTGTCAGGCCTGCCATCAGGAATTTTCGGGCCCCCTTGAGACTCTGCCCAGGCTCCGCCTCCACCCCTCGAACCTTCGACAGTCCCACCGCCCACTCTTGGAAAAGCCCCACTTCTGCACCACGAACTCACCAATCGCACATTAGCAGTTCCCATTGAACACCAGATCACACATATAGCCAGCAGCTTTTGTTTTGGTCAAAATACATTTTAAGCAGCCACCACGGCAAAGTAGACTCTTTTGGTCGGGTCCTACTCTACTCTAACTTATTAAACATTTCTTAACTCCTTAACGATACGTCTTTTAACAGCGCTGAGAAATAATGGTATAGCTCCTCCCCCAGCATTGGAAAATCTCCGGGGTCTCGACTACCAGGGTAGCTGAGACCCTGGAGAACATGATTCGGGTCGTTTTTTACCATCCCCAGTCTTGTGATCGTTATTCATCAAATAAAAAAAAAAATGTCCGATTTCCCATTCATTTCTCTCTCCTCTGATATGATCTAGCATACCAGAAGAGAGAGAAATGGGGCCTCCCTGATGCCTCCACCGTTTCCGGACCCTCCTGCTCCATCCCCCCGCCCTCCGCATCTTCTTTCTGGAGGAAAATGACGTGCTCATTCGCAGTGTGCCCACTGAGATCTGCCGGCCGGTACCCGGCAGCAATAGATTTTTCCTATTGATTCATTTTGATCACTGTGATAGGATCTATCACAGTGATCAAAATAAAAACAAAATGGTAAATAAGCCCCACCTTTATCACCACCTTAGTTAGGTCAAAATCATAAAATTAATTTTTTTTTTTTTTTCCATTCTTTGCAGCTAGGGTTAGTTTTGAGGTTAGGGTTGTGTTGGGGTTAGGGTTGGAGTTAGAATTGGGGGGTTTCCACTGTTTAGGTACATCAGGGGGTCTATTTTGTGTGACATAACTCTCTGATTTAAGAGAGCAAAAAATAAGTTTCAAAATACCGTATATACTCGAGTATAAGCCGACCCCCCCTAATTTTGCAACAAAAAACTGGGAAAACTTATTGACTCCAGTATAAGCCTAGGGTGGAAAATGCAGCAGCTACCGGTATATGTCAAAAATAAAAATAGATACCAATAAAAGTAAAATTAATTGAGACATCGTAGGTTAAGTGTTTTTGAATATCCATATTGAATCAGGAGCCCCATATAATGCTCCATGCAGTTATGGCCCCATATAATGCTCCATGCAGTTATGGCCCCATATAATGCTCCATGCAGTTATGGCCCCATATAATGCTCCATACAGTTATGGCCCCATAGATGCCCCATATAATGCTCCATACAGTTATGGCCCCATAGATGCTCCATATAATGCTCCATGCAGTTATGGTCCCATAGATGCTCCATATAATGCTCCATGCAGATATGGCCCCATAGATGCCCCATATAATGCTCCATGCAGTTATGGCCCCATAGATGCTCCATGCAGTTATGGCCCCATATAATGCTCCATGCAGTTATGGCCCCATAGATGCCCCATATAATGCTCCATGCAGTTATGGCCCCATAGATGCCCCATATAATGCTCCATGCAGTTATGGCCCCATAGATGCTCCATGCAGTTATGGCCCCATATAATGCTCCATGCAGTTATGGCCCCATATAATGCTCCATGCAGTTATGGCCCCATAGATGCCCCATATAATGCTCCATGCAGTTATGGCCCCATAGATGCCCCATATAATGCTCCATGCAGTTATGGCCCCATATAATGCTCCATACAGTTATGGCCCCATAGATGCCCCATATAATGCTCCATACAGTTATGGCCCCATAGATGCTCCATATAATGCTCCATGCAGTTATGGTCCCATAGATGCCCCATATAATGCTCCATGCAGTTATGGCTCCATAGATGCCCCATATAATGCTCCATGCAGTTATGGCCCCATAGATGCTCCATGCAGTTATGGCCCCATATAATGCTCCATGCAGTTATGGCCCCATAGATGCCCCATATAATGCTCCATGCAGTTATGGCCCCATAGATGCCCCATATAATGCTCCATGCAGTTATGGCCCCATAGATGCTCCATGCAGTTATGGCCCCATATAATGCTCCATGCAGTTATGGCCCCATAGATGCCCCATATAATGCTCCATGCAGTTATAGCCCCATATAATGCTCCATGCAGTTATGGCCCCATATAATGCTCCATACAGTTATGGCCCCATAGATGCCCCATATAATGCTCCATGCAGTTATGGCCCCATAGATGCCCCATATAATGCTCCATGCAGTTATGGCCCCATAGATGCTCCATGCAGTTATGGCCCCATATAATGCTCCATGCAGTTATGGCCCCATAGATGCCCCATATAATGCTCCATGCAGTTATAGCCCCATATAATGCTCCATACAGTTATGGCCCCATAGATGCCCCATATAATGCTCCATTCAGTTATGGCCCCATAGATGGCCCATATAATGCTCCATGCAGTTATGGCCCCATAGATGCCCCATATAATGCTCCATGCAGTTATGGCCCCATAGATGCTCCATATAATGCTCCATGCAGTTCTTTATGGCCCCATAGACACTCCATACAGCATTGTGCCACATGTAATGCTGCTGCTGCAATAAAAAAAAAAATCACATACTCCCCTCTCGTCGCTGCTCCTCAGCGTCCCGTCTCTCCGCACTGACTGTTCAGGCAGAGGGCGGCGCGCACACTCATACGTCATCGCGCCCTCTGACCTGCACAGTCACAGCAAGAGGACGGGAAGACGGAGCGGCGCCCAGTGAATGGAACACGGACAGGTGAATATGAAATACTCACCTGGTCCCGGCGCTCCTGACGCTGTCCCTGCCTGTCCCATGGTACCGCCTCTTCTTCTGTAATGAGCGGTCACTGGTACCGCTCATTACAGTAATGAATATGCGGCTCCGCCCCTATGGGAGTGGAGTCCATATTCATTACTTTAATGAGCGGTACCACGTGACCACTGAATAGAGGAAGAGCTGCAGCGAGGGAGACCATGGGACAGCGTTAGGAGCGCCAGGAGCAGGTGAGTATGCGACAGTCCTCTCTCCCCCTCACCCGCCGACCATGACTCGAGTATAAGCCGAGAGGGGCACTTTCAGCCCAAAAATTTGGGCTGAAAATCTCGGCTTATACTCGAGTATATACGGTATCCCTTTTTTTTTTCATAAGCACGAGTCCTATTGAAGAAATTTTGCCACTATCATGAAGTACAATATGTCATGAAAAATCAATCTCCGAATCCGTTGAAGCGTTCCAGAGCTATAACCTCATAAAGTGACAGAGGTGTGTTAAAATTGGCTCGGTCACTAAGGGGTTAAAATAGCTAATACTATTTTTAGGTATATTTTTCTTTATTTTTCTTTAAAGGGGTATTCCCGTCTCCAAGATCATATCCCTATATGTAGTAGGTGTAACAATATTAGCAAATACCTCAAATTAGAAATGTATAGTTCTACTGATTTGCTATGTCTCTTTCCTCGTGTGCAGGACCTTAGGTATCCATGGTTACGTCCGCTGATATGAGTCAGGCTATGTTCACACGTTGCGTTTTTTCTTTTTTTGCAGTTGTTTTAAGCAAACTATCAGCTGCGTTTTACAGTACCAGCAAAGTCTGAGTTTTCAGAAATCTCATGCGCACACATTTGTTTTTTTTCCAGACTGTTTTGTCAAAGAGCTGCTTTTTTTTTTTAAAAATGCTGCATGTCACTTCTTTCTGCGTTTTTGCAGCATTTTTCACCCATTGAAAGCAATGTTTAGTGCAAAAAAAGCTGCGTTTTTGGTCCCAAAAACCTGATGAGGATGAATCAGATTTTTTTTTTTCTATGCAGTAAGCTTTCTCAGCATGCACAACAGATAAATGTAGACTGACAAAAAAGCAGCAATAAAAAACGCAGTAAAACCTGCTTTTTGTAAGCAGCTTAAACGCAGCATAAACTTTGCATTAAAAAAAAAGGAGCGTGTGAACATAGCCTCAGTTAGGTTATGCAATGCCCTGCACATGAGGAAAGAAACATAGCGAGTAAGAAAAGCTATACTACATTTCTAATTGTAGGTATTTGCTAATATTATTAATAATATAATATTACACCTACTACATATTGGGGTAGGGTATTGGAGATGGGAATATTCCTTTAAGGACATGTCACACACACTTTTTAAAATGATCAATAATACCACATACAAAGGACAAATACCGTCACACCATGACCAGACCACATAATACCACCACAAAGTGACTGAATAATACCACATACAAGAAACAAATACCACCACGTGATTAGACCACATATTACCACCACATAGTGACCGAATACTGCAATACTGATCATTAAACAAAACCCACAATACTAATATCACCATAAGTGCCATTATACACAGGAACTTTGTATATAGGGTCAGTCTACTGGTAACACTGTGATCAACAGTGACATTATACAAGAGCTCTGTGTAGAGTGTACAGGTAATGCAGTGATCATCGGTGACATTATACACAGGAGCCCTGTATATAGTATATCGTGTATAGTGTCAGTGTACAGATAACACACTGACTCACAGGTGATGTCTCCAGTTGAAGTCCTTCATCCTTTTTTTTTTTTCCCTTCATCCAACACAGACCGCCATCACTTCTTCCAGCCTGGACTCGTCTCTGCAGAAAATAAGTTATCTAGAACACATTCTCCACTTTCCCCAAAACTTCTACACTACACATGTGAATACAGGCATGTACCCACCATTAGTGTATAATTAGTTTTTATGCAACCAACCATTTTAAATATAAATTCTAATTCACCACAAACTTTAGTCAATTTGCCCACCCAATAAATGTATAAATTGGCTAGAATCTGTACTTTCCCCTAATTCATTACCAGTCACATTGCCGCATCTTCAACTTTTTACCTATACATGCCCCCATTATTATTATTATTATTATGTATTATTATAGCGCCATTTATTCCATGGCGCTTTACATGTGAGGAGGGGTATACATAATAAAAACAAGTACAATAATCTTGAACAATACAAGTCATAACTGGTACAGTAGGAGAGAGGACCCTGCCCGCGAGGGCTCACAATCTACAAGGGATGGGTGAGAATACAGTAGGCGAGGATAGAGCTGGTCATGCAGCGGTTTGGTCGATCGGTGGTTACTGCAGATTGTAGGCTTGTCGGAAGAGGTGGGTCTTCAGGTTCTTTTTGAAGGTTTCGATGGTAGGCGAGAGTCTGATGTGTTGTGGTAGAGGGTTCCAGAGTAGGGGTGATACGCGAGAGAAATCTTGTATACGATTATGGGAAGAGGAGATAAGAGGGGAGTAGAGAAGGAGATCTTGTGAGGATCGGAGGTTGCGTGTAGGTAAGTACTGGGAGACGAGGTCACAGATGTATGGAGGAGACAGGTTGTGGATGGCTTTGTATGTCATGGTTAGGGTTTAGTACCGGAGTCTCTGGGTATGGGGAGCCAGTGAAGGGATTGACAGAGGGGA
The DNA here is from genome assembly GCF_051348905.1 of Ranitomeya variabilis. Lineage (NCBI taxonomy): Eukaryota > Metazoa > Chordata > Amphibia > Anura > Dendrobatidae > Ranitomeya > Ranitomeya variabilis. The sequence goes on along the minus strand of NC_135237.1, from coordinate 44,911,978 downwards.
GAGGCCGGGGAATAGCTGGGGGACAGGTGGATTAGTCGGGCAGCAGAGTTTAGAATAGATTGGAGGGGTGCGAGAGTGTTTGAGGGGAGGCCACAGAGCAGGAGGTTGCAGTAGTCAAGGCGGGAGATGAGGGCATGGGCTAGGGTTTTTGCAGATTCTTGGTTTAGGATGTACAGATCCATGAAATATTTTTGAGTTGCAGGCGGCAGGAAATGGAAAGGACTTTGATATGTGGTTTGAAGGAGAGATCAGTGTCAAGGATTACCCCGAGGCTGCGAGCTTGTGGGACTGGGGAGCGTGGGCAGCCGTTTACTTTAATGGATAGGTCTGTTGGGGGGGTCGCGTGAGATGGGGGAAAGACAATGAATTCTGTTTTGTCCATGTTAAGTTTTAGAAATCTAGCGGAGAAGAAGGATGAAATAGCGGATAGACATTGAGGGATTCTGGTTAGTAGGGAGGTGATATCTGGTCCAGAGATGTAGATTTGTGATCAGCATAGAGATGATACTGAAAGCCGTGAGATTCTATGAGCTGTCCCAGGCCAAAGGTGTAAATGGAGAAGAGCAGGGGTCCTAGAACTGAACCTTGCGGGACTCCGACAGATAGGGGGCGAGGTGAGGAGGTGGTGTGTGAATGGGAGACGCTGAATGTTCGGTCAGTTAGGTATGACGAGATCCAGGATAGGGCCAAGTCTGTGATGCCAAGGGATGAGAGGGTCCGCAGCAAGAGGGAATGGTCCACTGTGTCAAAGGCAGAGGACAGGTCCAGGAGGAGGAGGACAAAGTAGTGTCGCTTGCTTTTGGCGGTTAATAGGTCATTGGTGACCTTAGTTAGGGCAGTTTCAGTGGAGTGGTGTGACCGGAAGCCAGATTGTAAGCAGTCGAAGAGGGAGCAGGAAGATAGATGGGAGGACAGTTCAAGATGGACATGTTGTTCCAGTAGTTTTGAGGCATAGGCCCATCAGCCCCAATTCATTATGTGGTGTCCTCTCTCACACCCACCCTCAATTCATCATCATCTACTGTCCCCCTTCCCCCAGTCTCAGTACATCATCATTTACTCTCCTCACCCTCAATTCATTATCATTTGCTCTCCCCCCACCCTCAATTCATTATCATTTGCTGTTCCCCACCCCTAATTTATCATTTTTTTGTGCTCCACCTCAATACACCATCATTCACTGTCCCCCATCCCACACCCTCAATTCATCATCATTTTCTCCCCACCAAGCCCATTTAATACATTTTATTAAAAAAAAAAAAAAAAAAAAAAAATTCATACTTGCCTCTCATAAAATCCCCTCCAAGTGCGGCTCCACTTCTGGTGTCATGGTGAGTGGCGCTTACATGCCGTCTGTGCCGTGAAGCTCCAGGAAGGCTCTGCGTGCCGGCACACAACACAATGCTTCATTAAACCCTGGGGCGCTGTGAGAAGAAGGTGGTCTTGGACTAGATCCAGGCCCCCCCTTTTTATTTCTGCTCATTGGGCCCCATACAATAGTAAGGGCAGTGATGCCCTGATAGCGGCCCTTAGGGTTTTCTATGCGGGTACTTTTTATTGTTTAATATAAGTTCTGGGGGAACGAACCAAATATATCCAAATGTCGTATTTTAATGACATATGCCAAGGGGTAACATTACTCCTTGTGAAGAGTGACATGCCAGTGTGAGGAGGCTTATAAGCCATGTAATGCTTTTGGCAAACTGTGGAATGATATGTATTGGTATACCTTTTTTACTGTATGGTATGACATTGAGTATTAGGTCATTCAATAGAGAAACATCCAGTGAAAAAGTACGCTGCGCCATATATTAATTTTTACAATGGGAGCTTGTGCCTTTACAGTGCTTGGGGACCCAAGAATACCAAGCATATCATTGATGATAATGGATCTGTGTTGTGTCCATGATGGTAATCTGCTGAAACAAGGGCCTCCATTCATTAAGACTGGTATTTTAGGTGACATTCTTAATGAAGGGAGCGCTAAGTCAAATGTGCCACATCCAATAAGCAGAGTGCTCCTCTTAATGACTTTGGGTCAAGCCTTTACCGCTAGAGTGCCGCCACCAGGGACTGGCATACATTTTTGTCAGAATTGATGACACTTTTTTTTGGCATAAATCATGATGAATTTTTTCAGGCGTTCTTTGCCATGCCCTGTTCTGCTTAAGCTCTGCCCATTTTTCAAGGTAAAACCGCCAAAAGTGGGAACATTTTCCAAAACTTTAAGTTGTTCAAAAAGTTTGCAACTTTTCCAGTTGCTTTAGAATTCTGACCAAAACTGCTTTATTTTTAGTTATGGAGATTTAGAAATTGGAGGTTCTGGCTTATAGACCCACAATGTAAAAGCTCCAGGGAAAATGTAGTATTATATAGAAGCCATTTAGAGTTTATAATTGCCATAATAAATATTGAGTAACAATCTGAAATTGTATAAACTATAAAGTATATGAAACTTGTCCTAAAGGAGTCTTTTTAGTGCGTAGTCACTATAGGGGAATCGCTTATAGCTAGGGGGATTATGGAGGATTGTATCCTTCCTTGTATTACGTGGACCGCCCATTGTCCGCCGTGTGGCCCCCATTGTCCGCCGTGTGGTGCCCATTGTCCGCCGTGTGGCCCCCATTGTCCGGCTGTTGCTTCCACTTGCAAAATGAGCTGATCGCCTTGGTGGCTGCTTTGGTTTTTGCTGCGATGTCTCCTTCAAGATGACCGGAGAAATAAATGTCGTCATTGTGGAAATGAAATTGATGCTTTATGATAACGTTCGTCCTATCCACTAGTATAGAAATCTTTGGATTAGCGCACAGCACTGTATCTACTGTTACTACTCGAAGAGATTTTTTTGCAGAAAAAGTCATATATTAATCATCTTTATGTGTCAGATTATATATGTAATGAGTCTGGGGTTTGGGGGGCTGCATCGTAGAGATGGGTCACCTTCTCTAAAGCCGTTCTATTCTGTTATGGCTTAACGCTTGCGGCTGGATGAGTGTCTTCTGCAGGAAGTGGTGTCTACTGTACTGTCTGGTGCTTGACGTATCCGCTTAGCTTTCTTACTCTTAATAACATCATCTGCCGGGACAAAAAAAGTGTCTGAAAGACCAAAAATGAGGGTAAAACCCCCCACTTGTTTGCATATAGTTCAAATGTGTTCTTTAATGTCTCTGCAAATTTTTGACAAAAGTTTTTAAAAGTTAAGAGACGCTCAGCATTCCTTTCAGTCGTTGCAGATTTATCATAGAAAACCCACGCAAACATGGGGAGAACCATACAAACTCCTTGCAGATGTTGTCCTTGGTGGGATTTGAACCCAGGACCCCAGCGCTGCAAAGCAAGTGCTAACCACTGAGCCACCGTGCTGTCCACTGTACAGTGCTAACCACTGAGCCACCGTGCTGCCCCCACTTACGATGGAATCTATAATGGAGCATCCAGCTGAGATATTTAGTGTCTCACACCACTTGTATATAGACCCTTGGCTGTGTGGACACACCATTTTATGGTGGGAGACTCTTACTAAAACTCATATTAAAGGGGTTTCCGTTTTAATAAAACTGGTCCCCAGACGATGTGATCCAAGTGAAAAAACAAATCCAGATAGTACTCCACCCGACCCCCAGTTTAGCATCGCCACTGCTCCCATCTTTGTGTAGTGGTGACGTCATGAATACAGCGCACATCACCGCTGCAGACGATCACTGAGCTTTGCCGATGTAGACACTGAGCTCGGTGATTGGCTGCAGCATTTTTGGACACTGTCGACGCAATGTCACCCCTACTTCCAAAACTCGGGGACTAGTGCGACGGACGAAAACTTCTTTATGTTGGCATTTCCAGATATTATCAAGCCTGTCCTTCAACTATAGAGGTCTTTCCGATAACTTAGGAAATCCTATGTATGAAATTCTTTAAAAAATTGCACAGGGTCTAGAAGAAATAGTTGTGCATAAAACATTAGTAATTGCACATGTGGTATAATAACTGCAGAGGCGACGACTTCCTGTACTGTAGAGAATCAGCGCTGGGACTTGCCACATTGTGTTGTGTGGAGCCCCGACGCGCGTCTGACTCACGGGGTCACTCGGCTTTTCATAGACGACTCATCGCTTCTATCCTATTGTCCTGATTTCCCAGTTATTACACTCTGTATTTTGCTCATTGAGCTTCTGTAGATTCTCTATAATTTCCTCAGTAGTAAATTAAACAGACAACTGGAATGTGACGGCAGAAATGTGCAGAGTTTTGGCAGGAAGTGGTTGGAGGGCGGATTTTAGAAAATGTTTCAAAATTTTGCATCGATATCATTTTTTTTTTTTTTTTTTTTTTAATTCTCTTGTTTAGATAAGTCTGTGGAGATGTTCAGTGCGGGAATGCTGGAACTTGTACTACAACATCTAAAACAAAAATGTTCTTTTAATTAGTGTCAGTGATGTGAACTGTTAAAATGCACCAAATATATAATTTAGCACTTTCACCTCTATCACAATGCTTTGCACTGATTCTTTTAAAGTGCTTTTCGATTTTCAGAAAACCGTCCCCACCCCACCACCCTCTCCAAGCAAGCAGTGCTTTACTCGCCCTCTCCGGGTCCAATGCGGAGTCCAATGCTGCTCCCTGTGTCTGTCATTGTCTGCAGCGCTGTCGTCTCTTTGACACTGCTGCAGCCAATCAGTCGGCTATGTGGTTCTGCCAGAGTTGATGGCACTAGCCACTGTGAGCCATTGAGCTCCGTTATTGGTTGGAGCATACTTGCCATGACGTCAGCGCTGCAGACAATCACATACAACAGGACCAACGGCGTAGACTCTGCTCTGGACCAGGGGAGAGTGAGTGATTAACTTTAAGAGGAGGAGGAGATGAGTAGATTGCTAGTTTTGCTGGAAAAGATTAAGTATGACTTTCAGTTTATTAAAATCCCTGCACATTCTAGGCTTAGGAGTCCAGTGGGCGGTCTTAGTTGGTGATTGATAGTCTTGTAAAAGTTTACATCAATCTCTACACCAGTCGTCCTGCTTTACGGCGATTGCTTGAAGATCAGACTGCATGATCAATCAGACAGGTTCTATTTAAAATAAATTTCTGCCCATCCCCCTTTCCGCAGTGCTAAAGAATAAGAAATGCGTTTGTAAAAGGGTGTGAATTGGACTTCCCCGTCACTTCCCAGGAGGCAGGTGCTGCAGCAACACAAACTTGCTTCCACTGCTTTTTTTGCATTGCATTAAAAAAAACTAAGTGCTACCTTCCAGTCGTTCCGAAGCAGA